>NC_056745.1:1441907088-1441967088 GCF_019279795.1 Protopterus annectens
TATGTTAAGAGGTTATGTAGTTGTTAACCACACTATGTGTGGTTCTACGCCACCCCACACACTCCATGTATACCAACTCCAGGATTGAAGTACATTGGGGAAAAGGAAATATACCCTGCCAGTACCATTTCCAATTAAATTAAATTTGGTGGACTGATTATTTACTGATGTGTTGTTCTGACAATTTGGTCTGGGTGGAATTACAAATGCCAACATGAGTTCTCTGCACAATGAAGTACATCTCTGTGAACAGTATTCTCTGTTTATCGCATCAACACAAAAGCCTGTGTGTGTGTTATTCACAAACATTTGATGTGCGCCACCCAGTACACTTGCCATTGTCCACTGTAGAAGAGCTGCTTATATCAGCCACCATGCACTCACCTGTATACACTCCTCAGACCTGTCAGCCATGTGGCACATGCAGTAACTGTTATACAGATCTGTCACTTGTGTTCAGCTGTACCCAGGATATGACACAGTCAATATGTTACCACAGTGCCACACCCTTTGTAGGAAAGGACAGCAGACCAACATCTGCCTGACATACAGACACCTAGAACACAAACAGAATGCACTAAATAGACCACATTCAGTCAGTGTTAATAACAGCAATAATGCATCATGGCTGGACAGCTACACACCCTGACATGTAAGCATGAAACATTTCAGCTGACAACATTTTAAACAGCATTACATTGCTCAACTGTTGCACATACACCCTGTGCATCAGAACCATATTAGCATGTCCCTGCATTGCTGGCGGATGACAGGGATGTAGCACAGGTATCATCATATGCACAGGGTGTGGTGTAGGTATGCCAGAAGCCTAGGTTGAGCCATTTGGTTGACATCATGTGTGTGGGTTAGGGGTTTGTTCATGAAATAGCCTGTGCAGACATGGTGTGTAAAGGTATGGAGGTGCCCTAGCTATGATGGTGATATGTGTGTGTGTGTGTGTGTGTGTGTGTGTGTGTGTGTGTGTGTGTGTGTGAGTGTGTGTGTGTGTTTGTGTGTGTGTATGGATTCTCCCTGTTCTGCCATGGAGCTACCCTATACAGACATATGTTGGACAGCTGTGTACCATACATGGAAGGGTGTTCACTGTGTCTGCCCAGGGACATGGGAACTGCACCTGCCAGGAGTTGCATGGGCACCATCAGGCAGAAGCCAAGTTATAGTACTCTCCCCTGATGATGACATTTGTCTGCTGGATCTGCATCCCTGTTTGGACAGGCCAGAACCAAGTGCACCTGGCCTTCTGCATTGTGGTGTGGACAGCACCCCCCCATATTGATGCTGCTGGTACTGCCACTATGGGAACAGGAGTGAGATGTCACACATCCATGTAGAGCTCCACCTGCTGGTGTTGCTGACCTACGTCCATGTGGCTGATGCCCTACTCCCACCACATGCTCTACTACAGACACCACATGCTTGAAGATTTCCACCATCTCACCCAACCATCTATCCATGAACCCAGCAAAGTAATGGGCATCTGCATGATCATGGATGTAATCATGTACAGCAGGAAGAGTTGCCTACTGGAGCCTCAAACCATCTCTGTTGTCACAATCCATATGTGCCTGTGCCTCCATGATGGGCCAAAGCATGTGTCTAGTGACACCTACTGTAGCACTTCTGCCAGGGGTACGATGGCCAGCAGCCCTCCTACGAGCACTCTTGTCCATCTGCCTGTGTGGGACCCCACCAGAAATCCAGCTATGGCTGTACAGACACACCTGCCATAGTCACTACATGTTCCTGTCCCATTACACCACCTGCAAACTGGCCCTCAACTATGGACACTGGTGATAAGGTATGTGTGGGCATTGTGACTGTGTGTGGGGATGGGGTGGATAAAAGTGGGATGCCAACCAACGGCACAGTTTCAGCCCCTGACAAACCTACCTGTGCCTCACTATGCCTATCATCATTGTCAGAGTCTGTATGGACACTAACATCAGTTTGCCTGCAGGAGGGACCCTGACCCACCCTGCCACATGTGAGGGGCATACAAGACATCTAAATTAAGACCTGTACATTATGGTTTATTTCCAGACACACACAGCCACCCACACTCACACACACACACACACACACACACACACACACACACACACACACACACACACACACACACACACACATGCATACACACACCTACAGGTGATGTGGCGCAAAGATATTACACAGACCTTTCATTACCTGACAGTTGACATGCATGACATATGGCACTCAACAGCATGCAGTGCAGACATTTGTAATTATTGTTACCGACAATATACATCTCTGTGATGCATGAGTTGTGTTAATAGGTGATTCCCCTTCCCCTGGTATACACTGCACCCATGTACAAATTATTGCTGTGCACCTGTACAGCACACTGGCATGTGCTGTGCACCATACCTCAGAAGTGCACAGACCATTGCTGAATGTGTAGATGTCTGGCAGTTATGTTTGCTCTGTTGTTCACAGCCCCTATGTGTTTGTCTGGCACATAACTGGGATGATAGAGGTCTGATGTCACGAATTAATGCCTGACCTTTTATTTGGAGATCTCATCAGCAGCAGTTCATGTATGTGCAATAAAATCTAGTTACACCGATAACCTTCAAAGCTTTGTGTGGATATGAGTAGTGTACACATCCCTGATTACATGCCAGCTTCTTCTATGATATGCAGTGGGGCCTCAGTACTGCATCTGATAACATTACACACACCTGATATGTGACATATGACCTGTGCAATTCAATGCAGTATCAAACAAATATGTTAGTTGTGGAGATGCTGCATGAGATGCATACAATATTTGGGTTGCATAAGTGGGCACACCCTTAAAACAATGGTTTGTTGAAGCACCTGTTAAGTGACCTACAGCAGTCACTATTCCTGGAAGGGATATACTAGCATGGACCAACTTTCCTTGGCATAATTTGATCTGTCTGACCTACAAAGGTCCCCCAACTCTTCCAGACTGCAAAGTCAGCTAATGTGCACAGCCCTTGGAAGTCACACAGTGGCTTAACTATTGCTGTAGAGTCTGGATTATGTCTGGCACAATTCATAACCTTGACTGTGTTCAGATACATCCATTCTTAGCTAGCTTTGTATGTATGCTTCAGTTCACTGTTGTAATTGAAGCTGACATCCCTCCCCATCCTCAGCTTTACTGCAGATGCCTGAAAACTATGTGCCACACGAGTGTTATTTTGCAGTGTTTCAAATTCCACCCACCTTGTTTACCAGCCTAGTCCCAGTTAATGAACAGCAACTCTAAAGGTGTACACTGGCACCAGTAAGCTAAAAGTTGGGGATGGTGGCCCTGAGGTGGAGTGATGTGTTGCTTGTGTACCACACATATCTCTATGAATACTGTCTGTAGGTTTGAGCCTTGGTCTCATGACAACATTACACATTGCAAGATATGCCTTTGGGAGACAATATTATGCATATGGTACCTGTACAGATCCCTAGATGATGTTTTATGTGGAACAAATCTTCTGTCTGATTACCCTAACCCATAAGCCACATTTATGCAGAATCCTGCTGATTCTTGACACAGGTACTACACAGGCAGTACTTGCTAGATATTCCTGCAACTCCATCAGTGTTGCTGCATTTCTCTGTCCAACCTCCATGACCTGTTTGCAACATACGTTCATAGGTAGGTACTAGGCTATTGGCCCTGGACCTATATAAGCCTAGCCAAAAGGTACCCTGGATTTTGCCACCCAAGAAAATTACTTTCCTGTGCCCCTGTTGAGCAGAGCCAGGGAAGTGATCCCCAGGGTGAATTTCTTATCTCCCATCCAATCATCAACATTTTTTTGACGAGTGCTAATGAGGAGCTTTGTTTGATATAGATAGGTAGTTTGTTCCAGAGTATGGGAAGTCTTCAGGACAGGAATCTATCCCTCCAGCATGTTCTGTTTATTGTGGTAACAAGGTTTAGGTTCCTAGAGCATGTAGCTCGGAGGGATTGGGATTTCTTTAAGTGGAGCATGTCCAACAGCTCTGGGTTTGACATAGCTTTGTATGTTAGGCAGAGATCACCTCTGAGTAGGCGATATGTGATGGAGTAAAGCTGGAGTTTTTGAGACGGTCAGAGCAGGGTATCTGTTTGAGGCCGGTAATCCTCTTTGTGAGGTATTTCTACGGTCTTTCCAGTTGTTGTAGATGTCTTGTGAGGTACATACCAAAAGGGGCATTGCACTCTATAATGGGTCTAATGAGTGATGAGTAGAGGGGAACAATTACCTCTTTTTTTCTGGATGAGAAACCTTTTGTGATGAGGTGTGCCACGTAGAAGGATTTCCTGGCTACTGTGGCGATCTGATTATCAAAGGAGATACTACTGTCCACCTGTGTCCCAAGGTCTCTTATCACACTTTCAGTGTTAAGTATACTACCGCCTATGTTGTAGTTCATGGGTACAGAGTTTTTACCAAATGGGATGACAATGCACTTTTTGGCATTGAGCTTCAGGCCATGGCTTTGACACCAGGCATCTGTCTCAGTGAGGCCCTTTTGTAAGATGTCCACATCGTTAGGAGTTTCGATTATGGCTCTTAGTTTGCAGTCATCTGCGAACTTCATTAGCCAAAGACCTTCTGTGTTAGCCTGTACTTCAGAGAAGTAGATACCAAACAGGAGAGGACCAAGGACTGAACCCTGTGGTACTCCACTTGTCACTGGTCTGAAGTTGGATTTGGAGTCTGCTACTTTCACAGTGTGGGTTCTGTCAGTTAGCCAGTTGGCAACCCATCTTGTGACATAGGGATTTATACCTAGTTTAGTGAGTTTATTTATAATTCCAGAGTGGGGGATGGTGTTGAACGCCGTGGCAAGATCTAGATAGGCTGTGTGAACCACCTTACCCTTGTCTACTGCTTTGGAGACTGCTTCAAAGAAGTCTATCAGGTTTAGGAGACATGATCTGCCTTTTACAAACCCGAACTGGGTGGGGTCCAGAGTTTGGAGATTACCAATGTCTTTGTTTATAAGTTCCATGATGATACGTTCCATGGCCTTGCAGACCAGGCTTGTCAGGCTAATGGGGCGGTAGTTCCCGGGTTCTGTGGTGGCTCCCCCCTTGTGGAGTGGGATATCCGTTGCTGTGCACCATTCAGCAGGCACAAAGCCTGAGGTGAGGCTATGATTGAACATGGTACTTAGGTGGGTGCCAGTTCGTTTTGTAGTTCATGTAGAATGCAGCCTGGGGTGTTGTCTCGTCCCATGGATGCTGTGTTCTTGGCTTTGGAGAGTGTGTTTTTTACATGTGCAGCCATGATTACAGGAACTTTGCATTCTCCCGGTATAGAGATGGGCTCTTTAGGGGGTGAGAGGGGGGTAAAGTTAGCACTGAACCTATCTGCCAGGATGTTGGCAATATCAGTTGGGTCTGTATATTTAGTGCCATTGTGCTGTAACTCAGAGCAGATCTGCCATTGAGATTCTTGACATAGCTATAGAATGCTTTGTGGTTGTCTTTAGAATCAGTGGCGATTTTGTTTTCATAACTTGCTTTGGAGGATTTTATCAGGGATCATAGCTTCTTACTGAGGCAGACCAGGGAGCTCCTCCACTCGTGGGATTTTACTCTCTTTTGCAACAGTTTCTTCCTTCTGTTGTACAGTTTGTTTATGGCAGGGGACCACCAGATTGGCTTCCTTTTTTTGGAGGATAGCGTCTTGGTTTTGTTTGGGATAGCACGATCCATGCACTCATGTAAGTGCTTATAAAGTGCAATTGTGTAGCAGTCAGTAGTTATAACTGTATTGTCCATCTGCATGGGTGTCATGAAGTTCACCACTTCTTTCTTAAGAAGCATGAAGTTGGCTTTGGAGAAATTTTTTACCATGGTTTCCTTAATGGGGATGGGGGCAGGATGTGGATATCTAGGGTAATTAGCTTATGGCCGGATCGGACCAATGAGGCATTGACTTCAGGTGTGGAACACCAGTCACTCATGTTGGTAATGACTAGATCTAGGATATTGTTGCCCCTGGTGGGGGTGTGGATAAGTTGATCCAGGGCATTGGAGTTTATGAATTCCAGAAACCGTTGAGCGAAGGAGATGGTACATGAGTAGTTTTCCCAGTTAATGGTGGGGTAGTTGAAATCGCCCATTATTAAGGTGTTTGGTTGAACCCTCATATTTTCCAGTACATCAAGAAAAGAGGAGTGGGAATCCTGGGGCATGGTGGGTGATCTGTAGCAAGCTACAATTTGGATTGCAGTTTTGCCCAGAGTTAGTTGCACTTGGATAATCTTGGCTGCATTATGCTGAGCAACTAGCCTGGAGGTGTGGATACCCTTAATGAATATGGACACACCTCCGCCTTTGGTGTTCCGGTCCCGGTTACATGGCCGAAAAGCCTGGTAGTGCAGGAGTGCTCTCTGGAGCCTTGAACCAGGTCTCAGTCACTGCACAGATATCAATGTTCTCCATTTTAAGGAGTGCCTCGAGTGAGTGCATTTTGAGATTTAGACTTCTAGCATTGAGTAGCATCACCCTCAGTTTTTGCTTGCCTGTTCCTGTTACAGTGGTGAATTTGTCATTTGAACCTTGCCTAAAAAAGGCACTATAGGGCCGGCAAGAACCTTAGCCAGTATCTGGAATCCCAGGGGTGACAGGTGCAGGCCATCTCTGGCAAAGCATCGTGGTCTGTCAACCATGTCATCCCAGGCAGACAGATACTGGGTCCCTTTAGAATGGCACCAGAAACTTAGCCAATTGTTGAAGTCAATCATTTTGTCCTTGTACTGCGGCATCATTCTGGGTGATGTAAAACAAGTTGGTACTACAAGTGCTCACACCAAACCAAGAAAAAATAAGAAAAAATAAAAGAGCACAGCGTTGCGAGTCCACAGTCTTGATTTAATATAAAAATAATAAAACAAACAAGTTAAGCGCTTTCATCAATAAGTATGACTTCTTCAGAACAAACTACCATTGTGAATTATACATTTAAATACAAGTTGCTGGTCTGCCATTGGTTCTAAACCAACCAATTCCATTAATGGGAAAAGGACATTCTGAAGCTACAAACAAGACACAATTTGAATAAAATAAATAATTTCATCATAAATGGCCATGTCCACATGACATAACCTTAAAGAAGTACAAAATTAGTACCAAAATAGTACCAAAATATTACCACTTTAACACTTGGTTATAACAAATATTATAAACGCTAGATTTGATTTGCCTTCTCTTTGAGAATTGGCATTATAGTAATATGCTCATTGAGCCCAGGTGGATAATCAGCAGCTAATCTTAACTGCCACAATAACTCTTTCTTGTATAATACATTTTGCCAATCCCCACCCCTTGTTTCAACAGTTACAAATTCAAGAATGCCAAACTTGAAGCATAAATAGCCATCACATGTAATGCTATGCTTATATAAAGCATTAGTATCTTTTTTATTTTTGATATCATAGAGGTGCTCATATATTCTAGTCTTAAACATTCTCTCTGTTTTACCTACATAGAAGGAGGAACAGGTGCTGCAGGTGGCTATATAAACTAGTTTGTTAGAATAACAACTACCACATTTTTAAGAAAACATGACTTTTGTTTTTATTATCAAGGGAGATAGAAGTGTCCTGCAATATATATGAATTGTTGAAGTCAATCATTTTGTCCTTGTACTGCGGCATCATTCTGGGTGATGGCAGAATGCTACTCAGGGCTAGGGACATACCTGCCTGAGCTACAAGATTGGAGAGCTCTTCCATGTCTCTTTTCATGTAGTCCAGGGAGGTACATATCAGGTCGTTCACACCAATATGGACAATGACAGAGTCATATTTGTACTTGTTGTGGAGTGACCTGAGTGCATGGGTTATGTGGCAGATCCTGGCACCTGACAGGCAGCTGACAGTAACCTTCTCCTTGTTTAGCCTGGTGAGTGGGACATCAGTGTGCCTGACTATAGAGTCACCTATGACTAGTGTGTTGGGTACGTTGTTTTGCCTTACTGGTTGTGGTTGAGTGGCACACTGAGTCTGCGGGCTATGTGTCATTTGGGTTGTGTTGGGGGGTGGAGGTTGCTTGCATTTCTGCTTTGGAGGTCTCTGTTGCTTGAGCAGATTATTATTGAGAGCCTCCACAAATGTTTTTGTGTTTCTATGTGTGGATTTTGGTGGTGTAGATTTAGTGAGAGTATGTGATGAGTGTGGTGTGGTGCAAGTGTTTACCTTCTCCTCTTGACTGTCAAGTTCAGTCTTGATTGGAGAGCTTTACCACCAGTTTGGCTAGATAAGTGCATCTCACAGGTGGTAGTGTTGGGTGGTAGGAGGAGAGGGTTGTCTGTGTACATGAGGCAATTTCTACATTGCCCCAAGATGCCCAGATTCATCAGATAGACAGGAGAGAACACTGGGAGCTGACCCTTGGACATGCCTGAATAAAAAACTATTTTCCTCTAGATAAGTGAGGAAAGTGAGTACAAGAGCTGTTTTTCTCTAAGCAAGTGAGGAAAGTAAGTACCAAAACTGTTTTCCTCTAGGTAATGAGGAAGGTTGAGTGCTGTAGTAATTAGTAGGTTATTTAGTGGTTACAAGTTTTGAACAAGTGCTGATCAAGAATAAGCAAATTCAAGTGCTAAAAGTAAGAATCTGTATCTGGACTAAACTAGTTACAGAAAGGGGGGAAACAAGTGCAAATGTGGGCTTTTAAATCAGAAAGTTGAGAGAGATAGAAAAAACTGCCCAAACAGCCAATAACTGCAATTTCTGGGTCAGAACCATTCCTTATGTGGTAGATAGGTTACCTAGTGCTTACCACTCCCACTGATAAGCTAGAAGGCTTCCCTTCAACACAGAAAGCTTGGGGGGGGGCTCAGAAGCTTACATACAGTCCTGGATACAGCAAATCTGAATCTGGACTACACTAGTTACAGGAAAGGTATTATTTTTTTAATATATACAGATAAGTAGCTAAAACAGCAGTCAAAACAGTTCAAATGCAGTGCAAGCTAGCACACTTGAGTATGTAGCAATGTTAGACCAAACAGTTTAAAAAATGCAATTAAATTAAAAATGACTAAAAAGTGCAGAAGGAGTCTATTAGGTAGAATGAGGTAAACGTGTTCTGTTTGCTATGTAACTGTTCCAAATCTGTTGTTTTGGATTAATAGGAATATCTATGCATGCTGTTCTAACTAATCTTTGATTGTGTTGACTATTACTAACCCACATATGTTCTAAAACTACAACACCATAGCACATTTGGGAAGGCCGGTCCCAGCGGGCCTATCTGTCCCACCTCCTCTGGCCATGGCATCAGGCCCCAGCATGTCTGGGATGCTCCCCAGGACCTCCTCATTCACTGGTCCTGCACCACCTTCAGGTGGAACTGCCTCAGGGGATGGGGCTCAACCCTCTGGGAGTGGGCATGGACAGGAGGACACTGTCACCCGAATCCAGGTCCAGAGATTGGTGTGTAGCGAGCTCTGAAAGGAGTTTTGAGATCTGCTACACTAGCTTGAGAGCTGTGTGGTGCAATTATAGGGTTAGCCTGCCCCTCCTGCTCAGCCACCAGCACAGATACCGTCACGGCCATGAAGGTGCATTGGCGACTGCCCATGGGTGGTGACCTCAGTCCCACTGTTTCCATTTTGGGGATCATGGACTTCCGATTTCCAAACACCCCTCCCTGTCCAAGGTGTTTACTCACCACATGTGTCATATACTGTCCCTGCATGCTGTCTTGGCTGTCTTGTCTGTCTTCTTACCCAAACTACCTCCCCAAATATACCTACTATCTTTCCCCAACATCCCACTCTCACCTTAAAAAAAAAAAAGGGCAATCTATTCCCCCCAAAAAATATCACCCCATACATAGCTGTCCATTTCAAAAACGTGTCCACTGGACATATGTAATCTTGTCTAATTGGCTTCACAACACATTATTGTTGTCCTCACCCCTCTCTCAGGGGTTTCAGTGTCCAAATATACTTCCAAATTCAGTATATATGCACAACTGTTGTTGCTGAAGAAATGGACAGATATGGATCTTCCCTACATCTGTCCTGCACACCCCTGGCTATTTTCCCTATTGTATTTCCCTCTGTGTGCCCCCCTTTTCACCACCTTCCTATCACCCTTTTTTCTTTTCTTTTAAAGAAATTAGTGAGGGGGTAAGTGGGACTAAGCTGCTTTAAGCAGCAGTAAGTGGTTTTGCGTGTGTTTGCACGGTGCTAAGCTAAGCCTACACAGATTAAGCAAGTACTGGTTTAACCATGTTTAGCAGTGCTTAGCTCTGCACAAACCAACTCAAAGCCACTTACAACTGCTTAAAACTGTTTTAATCACCCTGTCACCATCAGACACTGTTTTGGCTAGCAAAAAAATAATCAGCCCTATGCAGTCTTGACCCCAAGCCTATGTACACTACAGTCAGAACAATGTACCACTAATTCATCTAGCTTTTACTACTGACTGTTTTTTTTTAAATATATCATTGAAGACAGGTATAGAATACTGTGGAACCAGTCATGTTTATAATATATAAATGTACAAATATGGATTTGTATGGTGATAGATACAAATGAAAAGTGTATACATCAGATGTATATAGCTGTACATATGAACTTAGACATATAGAATATGTACATATATATCATAAAATAATATACATGTGCAGATATAAAAATTATATGTTTATACACAGACAATTATATCTTAACATAATATATACATATATATAAATATATATCTAGGTACATATATATATATATATATATATATATATATATATATATATATATATATATATATATAGACATAAATATACATATATAGATATACACATATATATATATATATATATATATATATATATATATATATATACACATATATATGTATATTATATATATATATGTATGTATTTTATATATATATATATATATATATATATATATATATATATATGTATATGTATATATATATATATATATATATATATATATATATATATGTGTGTATGTATATATCGGCATATATATGTTATATAGATATCTCTAGCAATGTGCCGGCAGATATGTCCGGACCACTGGTGTTTGCAGACCTGGCCGTCTTGTGTTTACGTGTGTGATCATGCCCAGTATGACCATTCTGCATGTTATCAACTGACATTGCCGTCATACTTTCATGTGTTTGAGCATGCCCAGTATGGCCAACTGTATCGCATGTGTTACATATCCAGGTAGTCTGTACTGTGGTGCCGACCTCTGCATTGTACACTGACAGGTGGCATGCTGTGTCTGCAGGGTATCCATTGGTCATGTGGCATGGACTGTTGCTACATTTCTGCACAGTGTCGGGGGACATCCGACTCTATCCACATTCCTACACAGCATCGGGGGGGGAGTGCACCTGACTGTTGCTATATGTGTAAGTAGGAAGGGTGGCACACCTGACACTTGTACATTTTTACTACTACTATACTGGTATGTCAGGTACTCCATTTCAGTGTGTAGACCTACCTATTGTGCTGGCTAGAGGCATACCATTGTACTCCAGATTTTTGCTTTAATTACCAACATATCAGTTTCAGACGTCCTAGCCTTCACAAACTACATCCAACTGCCTGGCCTGCTGTAGTCTGTCTGTGTGGGTCTGTGTGGGTGGTCATCCATAGGGCATATTCAGAGTCCATAGTACAGCATTTGTCTGTGTTGGTCTACACCTGTCCAGTTGGTTGAGACTTGTGTGGGCTGTATGGACACACATGATGCTCAGCCCATTACCCGCAGTGGGTTATGACACCCGGTGTACTACTGGCTACTATGGTGACCCTTATGTGCTACAGATATCATGGTGCCACTATGGACGTCTACTGTCTGCTGCCTTAACATTCAGCCACCAAATTCCCTTGCATGCTCGCATCCATACTATAGCTACAGGTACCAACACATTCTAATACAACTGCCAATTGGTAGGTTGATTGACTTACCTTGAGGGTGTGCCAGACCTGAGGATGGTGCTGGAGGGCTGCCTATGTCAGATGCACATAGTGCACTTCCTATACATGGCTGAGCACAGGTAGTGTCATGTTTGGCATCCCTTTTACTGTCTGTGCGAGTCAGAGAGGGTGACATTCCCTGGGTCCCTACTGTGTCAGTGCATATGCTATGCGTTGCCTCTTTGCCAAGGCCAGGTCATACTGGGCACGCTTCCTTCCACCTACTGGGACTGGCTCAGGTTGTTCCTCCTCTGAGTCACTCTGTGCGTGTACAGGGCTTGGCATTGGCGCCATGCTGTTACTGCTGCAGCTGTTTCCGCAGGATCATATCGTGTAGCATAGCACATACCATAACAATTTGGGTGCATGTAGCTGATGAATAATGCAAGGCTCCACTGGATGTGTCCAGACACCAGAACAGTGACCTGAGCATCCCAAACACATGCTCTATTATATGTCTGGCCTGTGCATGTGCCTCATTATGGCGTCGTTGTTCAGGTGTGTGTACATTTCTGATGGGTGTCATCAGCCACGGCTCCAGTGGGTACCCAGCATCCCCCACTAGGTGACTGTAGGGGATGCCATATTGGAAAAGCTGTGGTACAGCTGCATCAGATGCCATATATATCAGAATCGTCATAGCTTCCAGAGCAGCCAGCACACACATTCAGTATAATGCCTTGGGCATCTCATACAACCTGGCAGTTGATGGAGGGGATGCCCCTGCAGTTAATGTAGGCCCTACCCTGCTCACCAGGTGGTGCTTTGATGCATATGTGCGTGCAGGCTATAGCACCCACTACCCCAGGGTAGTCTGCCATTTGGTGGAAGAGATGCATATTGCTGGTCAACACCTCACATGTGTTGAGGAAATGTACCTGCTCACTGGCATGTGGTGACATGGCATCCAGGAACTGGTAGAATACCCTGGATGCAGATGCCTGTGAGATCCCCATGATATCCCCAGTTGTGCTTTGGGAGATACCTGTGGCTAGTATACCTAGGCCTACACATACCTTGGTATCCACTGGGATGGGTTCCCCTCGGCCTGTTCAATGTGTCAGGTGTGGCCGGCACAGCTCAACAATCTGCTCTAGGAGGTCTCTGTCCACCCCATAGCTCTCCACTATCTCCAGCTCATGTAGCCCCTGGTAGGTTATCCTGGGTCTGTACAGTCTTCTCTGTCTCCTCACTGAAGGTTGTCTGGCAGCATTCACATCCTCACCACCCTCAGCCTCCTGCACATGTTGGTCCATGTTGCCTGCTGCAGCCCTTCTCATTTTGTAGGATTGTTTGGTAAAATTTCCCCGCATGTATACACCGGTGGTGTAGAGTGTGGAAAAACCTGAGGGGATGGTGCTTGCTCACTGTATCATAGTGTTCTGGGCCAGGCTGGTCTGCTGGGCCTGTAATCTGCTGATTGTGATAACTATCACCTGTTTGCCCAGATTCTTCACCTTGACTACTCTCCTAATGCTGTTGTCCCTCCCAATTGCACTAGGCAGATATAGACACACCCCTAGCTTAGGCGTGCTAAGCCCGGAGCAATCCCGAGACAAAGGGCTCCAATCTACGTACAGTATGCCTGACACCCCCCCATGCTTTCACCTATATTCGAGTCTTGCACCTGGCTATCTATACACAAACACTCGTGGGACCTGCATCACACCCTTGAGATAAATGGGATTCACTATTTTCCACCTCGTTTGCATAGTATTGTCTTCTAATGCATAGTTACATGACCCATACTGAGCCTCCCCAAAAATAACCACGGCTTACTATCTCGCAGATCCACACACAACTGGTTAAAAGCACCTTACTATCACTGTATTCAATGTCTCTTGTTCTTCCCAGCAGCAAAACAGCCGGCCTCTGCACATCTCGAAACTGGGACCCTGCACACCACAGACAATGTGCTTTACCACTAAGCCATGGCAGATATACATACATCTGAGGTTATCACGTACAGATCATCCAGCACAGGCATTCAACAGTATAGAACATGTATTCCATCATGTACATTTATGTGTGCTAATGTCCACACACACACATATATATATATGTATATATATATATATATATATATATATATATATATATATATATATAATACACACACATATACATATACACACACATACGTAGATGTAGAATATATATCTCAACAGAGGACCACGTGACACCAAAGCATTAGACAAGAATGAAAAGGAAACCACATGCGCCTCCTGCATTATGTACTGGTGTTAATATCAAGACAAGTGTGTTTCTGTGTGTCACACGGGTTCAGACTGTATTAAGGGTAAGATTAGGGCTGCTGACATTATTTACCAGACCTATTGCCGAATGTATGTGTATGTCTAGCCAACCCAGTCTCTTGGCCGATTGTGACATTTATGCCCACTATATAGGAAAACAACAAAACACTCTCCTCAACACATCTAGTAGCTAGCCACTCACAGACACCAACACATAGGATATGACTGCCAAACTCACACACCTGTCATGCCTTGGAATAGAACGCCTACCTGTCTATTCTATCACACTATAGCATTACGCAGTTACAGAACATGCTACCGAGATTACTGGGACACAGCACTCCCAGAGGTGTACTTCTAGATGGGTGACATCATCAACAATAGCAAAGTTGGCGATAGGGATTGTATGGAGTGTGAGCAGTCTAAAAGCATTATTCTGTCCCCAGGCAAATGGAGACACACACACACACACACACACACACACACACAGTTGGCATGGCTGGGATTAGAACACTAACCTAACTACCTTATCACACTACAGCATTACACAGTCATAGAACACGCTACCAAGATTACTGGGACACAGCACTCCCAGAGGTGCACTTCTAGGTGGGTGACATCATCAGCATTGGCAAAGACGGCGTTAGGGATTGTAAGGAGTGTGAGCAGTCTAAAAGCATTATTCTGTCCCCAGGCAGACGGAGACACACACACACACACACACACACACACACACACACTTGTCATGGCTGGGATTAGAACACCGACCTAACTACCATATCACACTACAGCATTACGCAGTTACAGAACGCGCTAACAAGATTATTGGAACACAGCACTCCCAGAGGTGTATTTGTAGATGGGTGACATCATCAGCCTTGCTAACGGTGGGTATAAGAAATGTATGGAGTGTGAGCAGTATAAAAGTATTACTCAGTCCTCAGGCAAACGGGGAGAGACACACACACACACACAAACACACACAGCAAGTGTGGGAGTAGAACACCGACCTAACTACTTTATTACACTACAACATTATGCAGTTACAGAATGCGCTACCAAGATTACTGGGCCACAGCCCTCCCAGAGGTGTATTTGTAGAAGGGTGACATCATCAGCCTTGCTAATGGTGGGTATAAGAAATGTATGGAGTGTAGCCAGTCTAAAAGCAATTTAGAGTCCACCGGCAAACGGGGACAGACATACACACACACGCCAGTGTCGGGTATGGAACACCTGCCTATTTACAGATTACTATTACAATACTACATATATACAAATCGCGCCACACAGAATACACATGTCAAGGCTGTCATTATAACCGTCTGAGAATGCAGACTTCAGCAGGGATGCTGGCAGTTAAGATGTACATACCTGTGAACCTGTGTGTTTAAAGTGTGAATCCATCCTGACCTGGGGTATGCCCATCTGTGGAATGGACGACTACTATCACTATACAGGGTTAAAATGGCCATGCCCATACACAGAGGCACATAACCAACACAAGGTGTCACTGGGCATGCTCACACACTTAGTAGCACAGGGCTGTTCGGAATGCACTGTGTCCATCTACACAAGGTTATACTGGGCATGCTCATACACTTAGTAGCACAGGGCTGTTCGGAATGTACTATGTGTCCATCTACACAAGGATATACTGGGCATGCTCATACACTTAGTAGCACAGGGGGCATGCTCACACACTTAGTAGCAAAGGGCTGGTCGGAATGCACTACTATGTGTCCATCTACACAAGGATATACTGGGCATGCTCATACTCCTAGTAGAACAGGGCTGACTGGGATGCACTCTGGTGCTAAACATGAAGGGCCATAGTGGCCATGCTATTACAGGTAGACGTAAATAACACATTGTAATGGGCTCTGGTGTTGGTAGTTGTCATTGTTAGTGGGAACGCTGCCCTACATATATTTGACACTGGTCTTTAACAAATCAGCTGTCATTCTGGGATGACATGGCTGACAGTAGGCAGGCCTTTGACACATATCACATGCATCCATGATACAAGGGAGTGTGGATATTACCCAAGTCCCATCCACCCACACAGTGCCATTCCAAGACAAATGTCATAACCACAGCTTAACTCCCATACACCTACAGGACAACTGCATTGTTTTCTTATGCTAACCAGTGTTAGATGTGTAGCGTCCATATTCACAGTTGGCCACTGTAGATCCAACAATGGGGAGGACTAATATCTGTGCAGTGAGGAATACCTGGCTGAGTCTCTGTAATGCACAATAGCACTACCACCATATACCTCAGAACCTAGCACTACCACCATATACCTCAGAACCAGACATGTGGGCCATAACACAGGTACGGACCGCTCCAGGTGGTGTACCCACATACATAAAGGCCACTCACATATACTGACTGGTCCCCCCATGAAAGGCATCACAGATGAGCCATGTGCAGGACACAGTGTCACATGCTGCATTCTAGGATGTAAACTGCAAACACCACCATGCCCTCGGACCACCACCACGCAACCATACATGTTGTATGACAGACGAGTACGCCACTATGTGACCTTTGACCTGTGTACTGTACTAAGCTCTACATCAACTGTAGACAGTACACATGTACTGACACAGTTGCATCATGTGTTATGCAATGCAATGATACCACTGTCTGTGACCAGGTCAGCTGTACACATATCAAGGGCCCTCAGTACTGTCTACCATTAGCAGATGTCTGTTGCTGTACACCAGTACACACTCTCATGTATGGATATGACATACATGTACCTGCCCTGGGTATGTACATGCCACACACACGACATACCTGTAAATAGCATAGCTGTTGTAGTCTTTTGTGCAAACAGGTGGCTACAGCCATTACACACATGCACATGGAATGTAGGTCCATGGCTGCTGAATGCTAACAGTACATAAGGTGTGATATCAATGTTGACAGAGGTCACATCCCCTCTGTACTAGTCACCCATCATATCATACAACAGTCCATATGTCATGTATGTTATTACACATATCTGTCAATTGCAATGCCTACAAACATGACCAAATATCAGGATTGTGGGACCTACACACCTGTACACATAGTGTTGTGCGTTCAGATAACATGCGTGTGCAATTGCTGATGTATGCAGGTGGCGTGTATCCTAGTACATCATGCAGCTGCAATGCAGCCTCAACATTGCCAACTGTATATGGTGATATGCTGAATGTACAGAAAGATGTACCACAGGTATGGACAGATGTGTTGAAATAACTAAGTGGCGGGGCATCTTTGCAGATGGATGTTTGCTGTGGACAGCTCACAGGTGTGTCACCAGCAGTCCTACAATACCCTGTGTAACCGGTAAGCAATGGTTTAGTTAATTGGAGGACATAACACACAACTTAGACAGCGGTCAGGGTGATAGCGAAGGTAAATCACTTGACATCTGTTAATAGATATGATTTCCCTAGTGCATATATCAGCATTGTTGGCACAGGAAGCATCAGTACAGTTTGTAACGTGTGCAATACTGCTGTACGTCTGACATACATAACATGAGCTAGGCAGGTCTGAGATTCACAGTACTGGCATGTGTGGTTGAGTGTGTGTCCATATTTGTCACGTATTGTGGGGAATACATCTCAATTGTTACTCACTCTCCTGTACACTAGTGTACACATCTGTACAGACTGCAATGTGTAAAGCAGGACATAGGCAGGGTTGTGTATCTCACACATGTGAGGTATCTGTATGTGCATGACATAAGTGTATTAATTACTGAATGCCACAGTGTGTGTATGTAGGGCTGACTGGTCCCTGGGGTGAGGATGTATGTTACCATAATGAACTGATAGGACCCCTCCCACCATCCGGGTGATGCATTCAACTATCCATGTTGATGTCCCCGATCTTAGGCCGTACTGACTACATGCACATGTATATTCTCTGTGGTGCGTCATGTAGGTGCACAGTACTGTAATGATGATTTGCACATAGGTAGGGGTCCTCAGCACACCAGTAGCAACTGTGTGCGAATGTGTGTTACTGTGTCAGTGAAGCCGTGAGTGTGTGTGTGTGTGTGTGTGTGTGTGTGTGTGTGTGTGTGTGTGTGTGTGTGTGTGTGTGTGTGTGTGTGTGTGTGTCTGTGTGTTACAGTGTCACTGAATACATGTGTGTCAATACCTGAGTGTGTGGGTGCAGTTGTGTGTTGGCATTCTGTCATGGGAACGTGTATTACTGATTCCCATTGAGGCATCACACTTCCCACTGGCCTCTACCCTTGTAATCAGCTAGCCCACTCTCTTACCTCACCACTCCATGTAACTGTACCTGTGATGTCACCCTTTATGGATGTCACGTCTGTAGCCACAGTAGCTTAATACACAGCTATCATGCTCTTGGAATGGTAGACGTGTTTGTAATGTGGGACATTCTCACTGTTATGTGGCAGCTACATGGTGCATGCTGGTATATTCATACACACCTGTGAGTAGTCCACATTGACATATAGGTCACTTAACTGCAAACACTGACATCCACCGGCACATGCAATTAGACCTGAAGAAGGACAGTAGAACAACATGACCAACATGCATTTACTGTTGTTACACAAGACACATACTGTTAACAGTATTGTACACCTGTACTACATGGTATATCTGCTGACTGTCAACCGTCCTTAACATTTGTAAACTACACATATCATCCTAGTCTGTTCACCCTGTGCATCAGACCATATGAGCATGTCCCTGCACCGATGGTGTGGATGTCAGGGATGTGGCACGGGCATCATCATATGCACAGGGTCTTAATGTTTGCCGGAGGCCTAGGCTGCACTGTTGTTACACAAAATGCATACTGTTAACAGTATTGTACACCTGTACTACATGGTATATCTACTGACTGTCAACAGTCAACAACATTTGTAAACTACACATATCATCCTAGTCTGTTCACCTTGTGCATCAGACCATATGAGCATGTCCCTGCACCAATGGTGTGGATGTCAGGGATGCGGTACAGGCATCATCATATGCACAGGGTGTTAATGTTTGCTGGAGGCCTAGGCTGCACTGTTGTTACACAAGACACATACTGTTAACAGTATTGTACACCTGTACTACATGGTATATCTGCTGACTGTCAACAGTCATCAACATTTGTAAACTACACATATCATCCTAGTCTGTTCACCCTGTGCATCAGACCATATCAACATGTCTCTGCACCGATGTTGTGGATGTCAGGGATGCGGCACATGCATCATCATATGCACAGGGTGTTAATATTTGCCAGAGGCCTAGGTTGCACCATTGGATGACATCATGTGTGTTGGTTTGGGTGTTTGATCTAATTGGGCGTGTGTGGATGTTATGAATGTGTGTGTTGCGGTGCCCTACATATGTGTCCAGTGTGTGCGTGTATGTCTGCACACAGTTATCTCATGTGTCCGGCCTACACAGGGGTATTATTATTGACAGCTGCAGACTGTACAGGCGAGGTTTTACAGTTCATGGTGTCCGGCCATGGACATGTGACCTGTGCCTGCCAGGGGTTGCACGGGCACTACCAGAGGTGCAGATTGGGCACTGTCTGATGTCACGAGTCCACTGGAACTGTGTCCCTGTTGGGACTGTCCCAGGCCACATGCACATGGTCTGCTGTGTTGTGGTGTGGACAGCACAGCACCAGATGCACTGCTGCTGCTACCACCACTATGGGAGCAGGCATGTGAGGTATCTTGTACACGTAGACCTGACACAGGTGATGTAGCAGGCCTACATCCATGTGCCTGACACCTCACTCCTACCAGATGTTCCAACACAGACATCTCACTCTTGCGGATTGTCATACCACGGTCAAGGACTCCAACCATGTCACCCAACCGTCTATCCAAAGCATCAGCAATCTGCTGTTGAGCATTTACCATTGCCTAGATGCTGTTGTTTAAAGAACGGACAGCAGCCATCTGTAGCCTCTGATCTTTTCTGTTACACTGTTCAGCACGTGCCTGTGCCTCCATTACAGCCTGAAACATGCGTCTGGTGACACCAGCTGCTGTGCTCTGTCATGCAGGAGCATGTTGACCAAAGGTCCTCCTATGAGCAGATGTTGGCCAAAGGTCCTCCTATGAGCAGCACTGGCCACGTGCCTGTGTGGGGCACCACCAGTAGTTTGGCTGACATCATGGTGTGCAGGCATACCTTCCATAACCCCTACACTTTCCTGTTCCAATCTACCACGCACCAACTGTTCTTCCTCTATGGCCACTGGTGATGGGGTATGTGTAGGTATGGGATTTGTGTGCGGGGATAAGGTGGATATAGATGGAATGGCAACCAATGACACAGTTTCAGCCCCTGACAACTCTGCCTGTGACCCAGTCATACATTCATCATCACTGCTAGAGTCTGTGGGGGCACTAACATCTGATGTACTGCAGGAGGGCAATGCACCTACATCACCTGTGAGGGCAGACAAGAACTGTACATTACAATCTATACAATAGACACACACACACGCATGTGATATGACAGAAGGCATGCAACATGCATGTGATATGGCAGACAGCATGCAGCGCAGACAATAATAGTGGTAGTTATCATACATCCTTAGGTTGCACACAGCATGCATGTGTGATAACAGACGGCATGCAAATTACACAATCATAGTAGTGGTTAGTATACATCCCTGTGTTACACCATGTGGACCAGCACAGGTTAACAGTAACCTGCCTGATGTCTGGCATATGACCTTGATAATCACATGTAGTATGACATGTGATCTGCTGACTTGTGCAATGACATGCATACATGTTTAACACAATGGTGTCCTGTCGAATATACAGTGGGGCAATGGTGTACCAATTCAGTGTTATCTGTCCACCCTACAGATATACTGCAAATTTAGCTGATGTGCATGGCCATTGCAGGTAATCATGAAGAGTCTCTAGTGCTATACAGTGTGACTTACAGACAGGGTTCATAGCCATGACTGTGTTCAGATACAATACATATATACTGTGGAATGTGACCCACGTCATTGAGGTGTATATACACTAAACCATGATGTGGATGTTATGACACAGGTCACTGATGGATATACAGATGACACCCCTGCACATCTGCAACCATATTGCTGCAGCCTGGCAACTATGGGCAGGCATGGTGAACACGTCAGTACACCATGTTCCACATGACATCTGTGTACCACACACACACACACACACACACACACACACACACACACACACACACACACACACACACATACACACACGAGGAACTAGTATGGCATATATGTCCATCACCAGCAACGGAAATGTACTGTATCTGTGGCCTGCTGTGGATACTGTACAGGTAACTGCTATCATGTTGCAACACCCTCAAGATGTTCAACACATCCTATGTGGCGGATTGATGTTATGCCTACACAAGATGTGCACAGGCCTGTAGGATGTCTAGCATTCCACATCTACATTATTACCATTATATAAAGGTCATGGCCGAACTATGTGTAGCCATTGTATGGCAGAGTGTACACACAAGCACAACACTTCCAGTGTGTGTGTTGTTCCATGTCTCTGGCCATCCTCCATGGCCATGTGTGCACATGTGTTGTCCAAATTATAGTGATGGGCATCTATTTCACATGTCTGTGTTGTCCCATATGACATATATGCTCCACTGACAACAGGGTTATGCAGATAAAGGGTGGTATGTGGGATATGTTTTCAGGTTAGGTAGGCAGTGTAGCAGCCAGGCCAATAGATGTCATGGACATGTCAAGATAGCATGTCACATTGTGTGACATTCATAGCAGGGCTATGATCCACACCGGTGAAACCTGTGTGCTGGCCATACCCCAGCCCACTGTGTAGTATTGTTTGTATTCACCACATGTGTAGATCGGATCTGTTGTACATTCCTAAAGTGAACAGCACCTCCACAATTGTATACACAGCTGTCAATACATCTGGCAATAAAGTCTGTGAGGATTCATGTCAGTGAGATGATTCACATAGTTTGCAATTGTGGCAAATGGATAGTCATTGTGATGCATTTCAAATCCGACCTGTATATTGTGACAGGGCCATACATTATGTGTACATGTTGTGCATGGCCACATGGCAGATAGATTTGTGCATTATGGTTCCTGATAAATAATAACACTCTCACCTGCAATGGGCTGCTGTCACCGCGGAATGCCAGAGGTACCTAAATAGGAGTAACACAACAGCATGAGCATAATCTACCCCTGTATAAAGGCTACAGGGAGCAATGTGCATAACACATACACTAGTACATTAGACTATACTATGGTGTATGCACATGTGTGCATATACAGAGTAGCATACTATAGTATGCGGCATGTGTGTATACATGCCTTGCATATGATGTTACATTACATATTGTACAGTGACACACACAGCTATATGGAATATAGTTGTTATAGGTGCAGTACTGACTTACCAGGCAACTCCAGGCTCAGTGGTTGAGAGACACCCACCTCCATAATATCAGCTAAGGCTAAGGTGTCCCCAGGTTGACCAGTAGCTTCTCGGTACGTGTGAGTGGGGGCTGGGTTGGTGGTCCACCACCTGTTGCACCTTGTTCCCTGGCGATTTCATTTGCATGCTGTTTTGCCAGTCTAATGAGGTCTGTACAGTGTCTGCGCACCTGCTGGTATGTGCGGTTGTGGCCACCCACATCATTAACCCTCCTGCGAAGTTCCATCCACAGGGCATCCTGCTGCTGTGCATCCTGTGGCACATGGCTGAACAGGATGTCATGATTATCAACTAGGTATGGGATGAGGGCCTCATCCTCCAAGCATGTAAAAGGGGGAAGCCTTGCACACGGCATACCTGGAAGACATAATGATGAAGACATGTCCCAGTACCTCAGAGACATACAGAGCTACAGATGAACATACATGTGTATCACATTACTTCAGTTTAAATAGTTGTATTTGCAAACATACATGACACTGATGTGTTTGTGTCACACACATGTGACACTCAGTGTTGAGTGGATATTATCACCATATATGTGTGTGTGTGTGTCACCTGATTACATTGCTCATACTCCATGTGGTTGCTGTCTTGATGTGGGCATGTCTGTTTGCCTGTACTGGTGTTCCTACCTATCAGCACATGGCTGGATATGTCCACATTAATGCAGTCAACCTTGATGCAGTGTATATGTCGCATATAAGGACTTACACTGCCTTAACAGACATGACCTCTGACCCTGCAGACATGCTCACATAAGGTTTTACATGTATGTGTTCTGCCATAAACATCTACATGGCACTGTACAGTGATTCAACATCCTGCCATGTATCACCTGTGTTGCACATGTGATACACATGGGACACTGGCTAGCCAGATGGTATTTGCAGGGATGGATATCAACTATGGCATGTACAGTCAAAGTCAACTAGTGGGCTATATGCCATGGGACATGTATGCATCTAAGATGAAAGGTTACCTGGCAGTAGCCGACAGGCGGGTCTGTGGGGCCAGGTGGAGCAGTGCCACATTACTGATCCACAGGGTTAATGATACATATACCATGCGTTACCATGCAGTCATCACACCATGTCTGAAAGGGGAGCAATGTGCAGCTTTGATGGACAGGAATGCATAGTATGGCAGGACTATGTCAAGTGTATGGGACAAGGATCTGTCCAGCATGTGGTAGGTGGATGTCCATGAAGTATGTGTTCGAGATCAGGATGAGTAAGTGTAGCATGTCTGACATCACTGGGTTGGACATGGATTTATTCAGGGTATGCATCATCCTACATAGTGGAGATGGGGAATGGGAAGGCTGGTGTAGGCCATCTGCACATGGCCAATACCCCTTAAAGGAAACATGTGATCTGATATGGGTCACTTGAGTGGTCTATATGGCTGGACAATGATCTCTATATTCATGAATTGCACCCTGTTATTATTAGGGTTGCCACACATGACTCCCTGACAGGTGTGGTGATGTAGCTATCACAGGAAAGACAACTGCCCAGCTGCATCCCTCGCACACTAGTGTCCATTATGATGACTGCTGCTAGGTGGTAGTTCATAGGTACAGGGTTATTAACATAGGGGTGACAATGTGAGTCAGCTATTGCTCCTAGGTCATAGTCATTTGCATACTTCAATAGGCAGATGCCTTCTGTTTGTCTGTGAGGTAAGGACTACAATGAGGGGGAATAGAATTCATTAACCCTGACATACTGTAGCTGCCACTGGTGTGATGATCACGTATTATTCAGACACCTTCTGTAGTGTTGTTTCTGCCAGCAGTCCTGTTGATAAATACTTCTGTGACATAGGAATGTACATCTAGTATACCAAGTGTAGATGGTACACAGTATGGGTGATGATGTCCTATGACCTGGCAAGGTTATGATATGCAGTGTGACATCAACCATACTGTCATCTACATCTGTACTGATGACATCACTTAAGTGATCAAGGCTCATGGCCTTCCAGACCAGACTCAGCAGGGTAGTAGTGCAGTACTTCCCATTATCAGTGGTGTCTCCCCCTTTGTTGGGTTGTGATACCTGTTGGTGTGCACCATTCAGTGTGTACACAACCTGACATGGAGCTATGTTTTACATGATGTGTACGTGGAGAGCATCATGTTTTGCCATATGTGTATGATACAACCTGTGATGTGGGCAGGTCCTATGCAGACTGAGTGCAGCTTGTACCTGCATAGTTGTAGGTACAGGGGCCCTGTGGTGTACATGGATATATGCTTGTGTACCTGTTGGGGGACAGGGACATGTTTTTATATTATCCAAGAGCCTATCTGGATTGCTTATTCATGCTAAGCATTTGTTCAGGACTTGTAAACAGTATGTAAGCTAATGATTACTATAGCACTCAATCTTCCACATCACCTACAGGTAAGGGTGAACAGGTTTTGTACATACTTTTCTCACTTGCGTAGAGTAATGTAGCTGTTGTACTCATTTTCCTCACTTATCTAGGTGAATGTAGTTCTATATTCAGGCATGTGCAAGAGTCAACTGCCAGTGTTCTCACCTGTCTATCTGATGAATCTGGACATCTTGAGGCAATGTACACTTTGCCTCATACACAGACAAGCCTGTCCGCCTACCACCCAACACTACAACCTGTGAGAGATGCACTCATCTAGCCAAACTGGAGGTAAAGGTCTCTCCAACCAAGCCTGAGCCTGACTGTCATGTGGAGAAGGTACACAGTCGCACAGCACCACACTCATCACATAAGCCTCACTGTATCTACCCCACCATTAACTCAGAAAACTACTCTTGCACCAACACATTAGCTCAACGGTTTCTGGAATTCATAAACACCAATGCCTTGACTCAACATATCCACACACCCACCAGAGGCAACAATATCCTACACCTAGTCATTACCAACATGAGTGACTGGTGCTCCACATGTGAAGCCATCTCCTCATTGGTCCGATCAGACCATGTGCTGAACACCGTTGATATCCA
This sequence comes from Protopterus annectens, assembly GCF_019279795.1. Taxonomy (NCBI): domain Eukaryota; kingdom Metazoa; phylum Chordata; order Ceratodontiformes; family Protopteridae; genus Protopterus; species Protopterus annectens. The sequence goes on from NC_056745.1 coordinate 1,441,932,814, forward strand.
CATCCTGCACCTACCCCCCATTAAGCGAACCACAGTATAATATGTCTACAAGGCCAACTACATGCTTCTTAAGGCAGACGTGGTGGACGTCATGACACCCATGCAGATGGACAGTACTGTTACAACTGCTGAATCCTACACAAATGCAGTCTATACGCGCTTACAGGAGTGCATGGCTTGTGCTATCCCAAACAGAACCAAGACGCTATACTCATAATTAACTAAACCAATCTGGTGGTCCCCTGCCATAAACATATTGTACTACAAAAGGAAGACACTGTAGCAAATGAGAGTACAATACCATGCATGGAGGAGATCCCTGGCCAGCCTCAGTAAGAAGGTGAGATCCCTTATACGATCCTCCAAAGCTAGCTATGAAAATTTTAACGCAACTAATACCAACAACAACCACAGAGCCTTGATGTCAACAACCAGATCTGCTCTGAGTTACAGCACAAAGGCACGAACATTACAGAAACAATGGATATTGGCAACATCCTGGCAGATCCCTCTCAAAGCTGCACACTCTGAAGGCAATATCACAGCATCCATGAGACTGGACAGCATCCCAGGCTGCATTTTACATGAACTTCAGATCGTACTGTCTCCTCACCTACGCACCATGTTCAATTATAGCCTCACATTGGGCATAGTGCCCCCTGAATGGCGCACAGCAACAGTTATCCCACTCCACAAAGGTTGCACCACAACGGACCACTGGACCTATTTCCCTATAGGCCTGACTAGCCTAGTCTGCAAGGCTATGGTGCACATCATGGATCACTGTCAGAGACATTGGGTACCTACCAACCTTTGACCCCTCCCTGTTTGGCAATGTTAAGTCTGGACCATACCTCCTAAACCTGGTGGGCTTCTTAGAGACAGTTACCAAGGCATTAGATGAGGGTAAGGAGGTCCACACAGCCTACCTAGATCTCTCATAGGCTTTCAATACTATTCCTCCTTCTGGTATTATCAACATACCCATCCGCCTGAACATTAACCCCAACGTCATGTGATGGTTTGCAAAGTGGCTCATGGACAGAGCACACACAGTAGGAGTTGCATACCCTAGGTCCGACTGTATACCAGTTACAACTGCCATCCCCCAGGGTTCAGTCCTAGGACCCCTCATGTTCGGTATATACTTCTCTGATGTACAGACAAGCACAGGAGGGCTTTGGCTGAAAAGGTTTGCAGACGACTGCAAACAAGGGGACATAATTGTTTCCCCAGCTGTTACAGACACCCTCTGGAAGGATCGCACTGGGACGGATACCTGGTGTTAATATCATGGCGTCAAGCTGAATGCCTAAAAGTGCATAGTCATCCCCTTTGGATATAACTAATTACCCGCAGACTACCACATAGGTGCTAGTCCCCTACATACAAAGAAGGTATTACGGGATTCAGAAACACCAGTAGATAGCAATCTCTCCTTTGATACCCATAATGACAAGGTGGTTAGAATATCCTTCTACATGGCCCCCCTAATCTCTACTGGGTTCGCATCCAGATCAGAGGGGTCATTGTGACTCTACACATGTCATATCAGACCCATTAAAGGATACAACACCCCATTTGGGATATACCTTACAAGACAACTGCAACAGCTTGGGAGACCACACCAGTACCACACCAAGAGGATTACTGACCTCAAACAGATGACCTGTGCAGCTCAACCTATGAAACTCCAGCTGTATTCAGTTGCATACTGCATACTCACAGGTGATCTCTGCTTGACATACAAGGCCCATGTCCAATCCTGTATTGCTGGATATGCTCCACCTAAACAGAAGCCCCTGAGAGCCACATGCTCTAGGGTATACACCTAACCGCAACAATGAGTAGGACGTGCTGAATGGATAGATTCCTGACCCGGACACTCCTTATGCTTTGGAACGTGATACCAATGTAAATCATGCAGTGCCCCTCACAGGCACTCTTCAAGGGCAACATTGCCGTGTGGATGAGAGACAGACATGTACCCGGGGATCACTGCAGTGGCTCTGCTGGACAGAGGCACAGGGAACTATTGGCTCTGCCATTCAGAGGCACAGGGAACCAAATGATGGGGGTGGTGAAAGACAACACACGCTAGCTAGGCTTACAGATACCCTTGGTAAGACAGCCTAGTACCTACCTTTGCACATATTACATGTCTTATGTGCATGGATAGTTAAATAGCTCTTCCATTTTACTTTGCTATCATGCTGATAAACTGTCGGCTCACTAAAAGACATGTGTATCCTGTTATTGTGTATTGTAATTGCTGATTGACATAACTAATGTTTGCCTACCATTGCAGTAATGCTATGTAGCTTGTGATACATATCTGCCTACAACACTGTACATTACACAGTTATTGGCACAATATCCCACAATGCAAAACATACTTGCACAGTGCCCCAACCTTCCACATGTTATTCTCCGTATTACACCCATACATATGACTACGGTTACAATATATCAAAATATACTATCCCCTGCTATAGCACATACTTGTTGGACCAACCCTGCCACTGACGTCGGCTGGTGAGGATTATTTCTGTTCAAAGCCCTTATATAGCATACCTTATGGTGTATGCGGTGTTTGCCTTGTGACCTACAGCAGTACACACAAATACTACAAGCGTGACTATGCTCAACAATACATCACTACAAGATAACTGTTTCCACTATATGGATTGCGTGCACTTTAAATACTACAAAATAGTACTACATACACAGACATACTGACTTTTCTACATACCTTATTAGTAACACGACGTATCGTTAACAGTTGATTCAATCCTTTTCAGTTTCAATGTTATTTGTAATGTTCCGCTGGTATATACGGATGGTTTGAATATGTGATGACACATCCTTTTCTAGTTACATATCGGTAACAAGTGGTATCCTGTCCACCAATTGCTGTTCCAAAGTAGTTAATTGGATGCTCATCAGCTGTGCAGCTACTCCATTAGCCTATACCATGGCAATAGTGGTGTATAAGTGAGTACTCCTTTTAGGGGTTGTCCGTTTACCTTACTTTCAAGAGAGATGACCTAGATGTGTTATTGCAATATATTTCAACAGCTATATGGAGACACACAGAGATATATTAGCTTCATGACTCCCGTGGACTGTGTGTAATGGCTAGACAATTCAGTTCTACATGCGAGTACAGCTGTTATATTTCGGAACAGTGCTACTTATGCAGGGTTTGCTTGTAGCTGATACTTCTGAAGATGCTTTAAGTCTGGCAAGGATGTCTGGCCAGCTCAAGGCCATATGGCTATGCAAGGCCAGCTTCGAGAGAAAAATTGCACAGGACACTAAGGATAATCACAAGGCTTTCTTTAGTTATGTTAGGAACCTGGGTGGGAATTCCCAGATATGCTCAGAATTAGTCCAAAATGACAAAAAATACACAGAACCCACAGACATTGCCAACATCCTAGCTGACAGGTTCAGTGCAAACTCCCCCCCCCACCAAAAGGGAAAATATCTATCCCAGCAGAGTGCTGCCCCCCCTGACATCTCAGATGCTCAGGTAAGAGCTGCCCTCTCCAAAGCAAAAAACACAGCATCAATGGGACCAGACAGTGTCCCGGGCTGTGTCCTACATGAACTCAAAGAAGAGCTAAACCTAAACATAAAACGACTGTTCAGTCTCAGCCTTACTACAGGATATGTACCCAAAGAGTGCCGTACAGCAACAGTGGTCCCTCTCCGCAAAAGTGGTGCCTCAACAGATCCTGGAAACTATCGCCCCATAAGCCTGACTAGCTTGGTCTGCAAAGCTATGGAAAGGATCATAATGGACCTCATAAATAAAGATATTGGAGACCTACAGACACTGGATCCTACCCAGTTTGGCTTTGTTAAGGGCAGATCCTGCCTCTTAAACCTGGTTGATTTCTTTGAAACAGTCACTAAGGCCATTGACGAGGGAAGGTGGTCCACACAGCCTACCTGGACCTCGCAAAGCCTTCGATACAATACCCCACTCCGGCATTATAGATAAGCTCACCAGCTTAAATATAAACCCTATGTCACTAGATGGGTTGCAAACTGGCTCAAGGACAGAACCCACATGGTTAGAATTGCTGGAGCCATGTCAGACTCCAAACCAGTTACAATTGGTGTCCCACAAGGCTCAGTCCTGGGACCTCTTGTTCGGTATATATTTCTCGGAGGTACAGGCCAACATGGAAGGACTGTGGCTGACCAAGTTTGCAGATGACTGCAAACTGGGCGCCATAATCGACACTCCAGCCGACACAAGCATCCTCCAAAAGGGCCTCATAGAAACAGACAACTGGTGCCAGAGCCATGGCCTCAAGCTAAATGCCAAAAGTGTATAGTCATCCCCTTTGGCAAAAACAGTGCCACAAATTACCACATAGGTGGTAATCCATTAAGTACAGAAGAAGTAATTAGGGACCTGAGGACCCAAGTTGATAGCAATCTCTCATTTGACAACCACGTGGCCAAAGTGGTTAGAAAAACATTTTATATAGCCCATCTAATCATGAAGGGATTCACATCTAGATCAGGGAGGTCATCGTGCCTCTTTACTCATCCCTCATCAGGCCCATAATTAAGTACAATGCCCCTTTTGGGATGTACCTTACAAGACACCTGCAGCAACTGGAAAGACCCCAAAAGTACCTCACCAAGAGGATCAAAGGGCTCAAACAGATGCCATATGCTGCCCGTTAAAGAATCTCCAGCTCTACTCAGTGGTATACCGCCTGCTCAGAGTCGATCTGTGCCTGACGTATAAAGCCATGTCCAACCCGGAATTAATGGACATGCTGCACCTCAGAAAATCCAAATCCCATCGAGCCACGCTGAGAGACTTGAACCTCAGCACTGAAATAAATAGGAAATGCTGGAGGGACAGATTCATAACCCAGAGGCTCCCTTCACTCTGGAATAAAATCCCAGTCCAGGTTAGGCAGAGTCCCTCATTGACTCTCTTCAAGAGGAATCTTGATGAGTGGATGGGAGATCGTAGGTTTACCCCGGGTATCACTTCTGTGTCACTGTTAGACAGAGGCACAGTATACTAACCTCGAAAAAGGGCATAGCAACATTATTTTAAAATGGGTGGCGAAAGCCAAACACACTCTGGCTAGGCTTATAAATGCCCTAGGGCAGATAGCCTAGTATGAACCTATGAACTTATGAACTGTTATGTGGTGTACAGTGTGCTCACCTGACATCCTTGACTTGGTGTACAAGTGTAGCATACTGTGCTGTTACTCACTAATTGCTAACACATCCCAATGTACGCACAACCCTCTGAAATGGGATTAGTGCAAACAAACCCTATTACATCAGCAGCTGTTCCATTGTATAACAGCTGCTATTTCACTTAGGGCCATGTTAGTGTGTCTCTGACAAGGTATGTTAAGGCTTCTGCAGATGTCATACAGTGTGTGAATGATTTGTGATGTTATTACAGTTTGTATTGTAATATGTTTGGGTGTGGGGGTGATGTTGGTGGGTATGCATAGCAAATGCAGGTGTGTAGGAACTGCTTTTATACATAATTGCTATGTGCGTGAGGGTTCCTTCCCTATTTGAACACCTATTCTTTTGTAGACTACTACAATGGTATTTGCAGGCTGATTCATTGAGGCACTGTTATGTGGTTCCTGTATAGCATGCAGGGGATGTTAGTCCTTGAATTCCCTTCTACATCTGAATGTAATAATGTGTTGCTACATGATAGCTGTGTATTTCTGTCATAGGTACTTGCAGTCATCGTAGTTGTGTTGGTGACTGACCCTCTTTGGCTAGGGTTGCCACCTTTTCATATGTCCATAGTGGGTCCTTTTCGGGACACACATCTGATTTTACAGGCCGATGCAAACCCACCATCAGTACAAGGGCTAGAACATTCCTTTCGTGCCTAATTATAAGCTTTATTCTTGTAGCAGTTTAGTAGCTTATCATGTTTCCTGTACCATGTAGGTATTTTAAATACAGAAATAACTATTGTATGCAACTATTACAGTACATATGGGACATAATTATGTCCTACAATCCCAGGACATTTGCCACGTTTAATATATTTGGTCAGGACACAACTGCCCAAAGAGGGAGTGTCCCTCGCAAAGTGGAACAGATGGTAACACTATCATTGGCTCATGTCCATAGCACATATTTGTAATGGTGTATAGGCATATACTCTCCATATCCTTTGTTCATAAAGGTTGGTAGTGACAGAATGTGTGATTGCTATGGTCTATGTTATACACATATGTGAACACTTCAACCGCTCTATATGGGAGACCTATGGAATTCCGAAACCACAGTGTTCCGATGCACACAGTCGCGGGAACAGACTCCCATACCCCACATTACCGACATCGACAGTAACTCATGAAGGTAACACGAACATGGAACACACACATGCACACACAGACACACTGCTACCCAACACATTCAAACAAACCATCCTACACTATGTATGAGCAGGTGGCCAAGCCCCCCTACACACCCCATGTAGGTGTCTGCGCCCCACACACCACCCACTACTTTAATATTCTACATCCTAGATTGCACAAACAGATGGACAAAGCTAACCCACAACCACACATTGCAGTCCCCCAACAACAAACACCACACACAGAACACACACTTACACACACTACAGCCCTAAGAAACACACGTACACAGTAACCTACTCAAATTGCAACACCAGAAGCACTGACTAACTATCCATTAACTTTGTGAGATTACACCTCGTGCATCTGGTGTTTTGGTACTGTGTTCTTTCGGACCTTAAGCCTCGGGATTACGTGCATTGGTATGTAAAGCAGTATGTGGTAGGTATCCCATTTATATGTACCTCCATGATTATGTAGATGTTATTAACCTAGCTATAGATCTACATATATATATATATATATATATATATATATATATATATATGTATATCCCCTTATATAGACATATCTCTCTCTCTCTCTCTCTCTATATATATATATATATATATATATATATATATATTATTGATATATATATATATATATATATATATATATATATATATATATATATATATATATATATATATATATATATATATATATATATATATATATATATAAAACATACACCTTTCATTGTGTACATGCCGGTTTGTCCTATTTCAACACATTCCTACCTGTTGTGTTTTATCCTGTTAGTATGCACGACTGCCATTAGTACATCTCAGGTAGCTTAGTGGAATGTTATTGTGATAAATGTGTACATGGTTGCGTGTTCTAATCCTGGCAGTGATATCTTACCTCTCAGAGCAGGCACTGGTAGTGCAAGGGTGATGAATGCATATTTCAGCAGTTGTGTGTTCCACATGTTTATTATTCTGTGGATAACTACCTATATATTTTATTTATTTTATTTTATTTATTTTACATTTGTTGACCGGGCTGGTCTAGCTGGATATATGTCCATTTTCAGTAGAGGCCCGGGGAGAAAAGCTCCATGTGCAAAACAATATGAATAATGCAAAATACAACATATGGTAGACCAAAAATAGAATAAAAACAATATATAATAAAAAAAACATTTAAGTATGGTCATAAAAAAAAGTCTACAGAATAATAGAAAAAAAAACACATTTACAATATGGACATGAAGAAGTCTACAGAAGAATATATACAAAGTATATGATGGTAAAGCAGTTACACAAAGAAGATAATGAAGTAATTATAAAGAATACAGTCACAGGATTCATAGTAAGCAGCTTTAGAAGGGAAGGGTAGCTGATGCAGGTGGTTATAGGGAGAAGAAGCAACAGTTAGTCAGGGATAATACGGGAACATAACCAGTGTTTCTTGAGATGAAGCTTGAGCTTCTTTTTGAAAGGTTTATGAGAGCAGAGAGTAGTAAGTTCAGTGGGTAGAAGATTCCATAGCTTACCAACGGTGTTACAGAATAGGGAGTCACCTGCTACATTGTTTGATCTGCTGGTGTTAAAGAGTAGTTTATTAGCAGAGCGTAAGTTTTTAGGATTATGGTAGAGGGTGAGTAGGCTTGAGAGTATAGGAGTATTAGAGGGTTGATACATTCTTTGATGGGCAATAGTAAGCTGTGAAAAATGAAGATGCTGCAAAAATTCTAACCAATCGAGTTGTGTAAGATTTAGACAGTGGTGAGTTCGAAAGGAGAGGCAGCAGCAAATCTGGCAATATTATTATAGGATACAGTCAGCTTGTGTATGTTGGTTTTAGAAAGGTTTGTATAGATGGGTGAGGCATAGAGTAGAGTAGAAATGAGATGAGTTCTGGCTATAGCAGTCCTGGCTGTTGGAGTAAGAAAGGGTTTGATTCTATAGAGGGATCCAAGTTTCTTGTTGACTGTTTTTATTGTGCTATTAATATGTGTGTCAAAGTTGAGGTGATTGTCAATGGTTATTCCTAGGAGCTTGGTAGTTGGGTCTGGAGGATAACAGTGCCATTGTTAGATGTAAGTGTAAATTCTATGGGGTGGACTTACGTGTTGGGGAGAAGAGTAGCAGTTTTGTTTTCTTAGGATTTAGGAGGAGACAGCGGTTTGTAAACCATTGTTCCACAGTGTTAAATGCATTCTGGGTTATGGTTTGCAGTTCAATTTGAGAGGTAGCTGAGCAGATAATAGTGGAGTCATCTGCGTACTGAATGCAGGTAGAATAAGGAATAGCTGAGTGAAGATCATTAATATAGATGGAAAAAAGGAGCGGTCCTAATATGGAGCCCTGAGGGACACCAAGGGAGATAGGGAGGAGATTAGAAAGATTATTGTGCCAGAGAACAGCTTGTTTTCTGTTATTAAGGTAAGATTTGAACCAATTGATGGTTAATGGGTCAAGGGACAGAGATTGCATGATATGCAAGAGCAGCTGGTGATGAACCATGTCGAAGGCTTTGGATAAATCAACGAATACTGCAGAGGAATGAAAGCCATTGTTACGATTATTGTTAATACAGTCTGTAAAAGATAGCAGGGCAGTGGTGGTACTATGGTAAGGTCTGAAGCCATGTTGACAGTTAGCCAGTAGCTTATTTTGAAGAAGGTGGTTAAGAAGTTGTTTCTGAATACATTTTTCCATAATTTTTGCCAGGGATCTCCTGTGGGAAGAAAATTAGAGAAATCATTTGAGTTCCCACCTTTGTGTAGAGGAATAATATAAGAAATTTTCCAGATGGTCGGGACATGTCCTTCACTAATGGTTCTGTTAATAAGAATGGATATAGGGTAGGCTATAGATTTGGCTCCTATTTGAAGGTATTCTGCTGGGAGTTGGTCAGCTGAGGGGGTGGAAGGTTTAAGTTTTTTTAGAAGAGAGCAAATAGTAGAAGTAGACACTGGTTGCAATAGAAAGGAAGGGGGAGGATTTACAGAAGAATTAGGCAGGTTTGCAGTGTCTGGTGTGAGATGGCTAGCAAGAGATTGGATGGCATTGGTAAAGAAGGAGTTAAAGGAGTTGGCAGTGTGAATGGGCTTATCTGGGTTGGAGCCTAGGGGTTGGGGTGACTGATTGTCCTGGATGGAGAAGTTTGTTAATGCTGTTCGAGAACATTTGAGGCTTATTAAGATGGGTTTGCTGTATTAGGAGGTAAAAGTTCTTTTATCTAGCACTATGGCTTTTTTTGTATCATTTCTTAGTTGTCTGAAAATTAAGTGATCTAATGGGTTTTTGGTAGAACGCCATTTCGCCCAGGCTTTGTTTCTCAGATGGATTTTATGCCTTGAAGTGTTCGAGAGCCAAGGTGCGGGTTTAGCTTTACATCTAATAGTACGCAGTGGGGCATGGTGGTTCAGGATGGATAAGAATGTGGAATTAAAATATGCAACAGCTTCATCAAGTGGAAGATATTTCAGTGGTGACCAATTACATTGTTTAAGTTCCGTAAGGAATAGACCGTGGTTAAATTGTTTTTTTCACCACCCACTATATGCAAGCTGTGTTGAACGTATACTATGTAACATGTACACATCTGTGAAGATTCCTGTCAGGGATACTCCCCATTATTTGGAAACACATCCCTGATTACATTATACAAAACCCCTCACTAACACTCTGGGGAATCCTTGCAGAGTGGGTGGTGAACAGTAGCTACACCCCAGGGATCCCGCAAGTGGCTCTGCTCCACAGAGGGACAGTTAGTTGATCGATGGGGTGGCGACAGCAGACAGGTTTTGCCTATGCTTATGAGTGGCCTCAGCGGTTAGCCATATACCTACCTATGTATCTATGAACCTGTACATACAGTATGGACACATGCTGATAGCTTAATATACTGTTCAGGTATTGACTTACCTTGTGCCAATGGCGGTTGTGTGTACAATAGTTGAGGGCTGCCTATGTAGGATGCACACAGTAGACCACCTATACATGACAATTTACAGGTGGTCGTTTGTGTGTGCCATCCATGTTTGCTGTGTGTGCAGTTGGAGAAGGGTGTCAGTCCATGAGTGCTACACTGTCAGTGTGTGTGCTATACGTTCACTCTTTGACAAGCAATGGGAATACTGGACACGCCTCCATCTGCCTACTGGGGCTAGCACAGGGTATTCATGGTCTGAGCCCCCCTGTGCCTGTGGGTCCCTTGGCAATGGTGGTGGGCTATGAGGGCCTTCACCATTCTGTCCCTGCTGCAGCTGTTTCCGCAGGATCATATTGTGTAGCATGGCACATACTATGAAGATTTGGGCACACATTCCTGGATAGTACTGCAAGGCTCCACCAGATATGTCCAAGCAACGGAACCATGATTTTGGCATCCCAAACACACCCTCTATGATGATTCTGGTTTTTGTGTGTGCCTCATTATAGCATTCTTGCGTGGCTGTGTGTGCATTTCTGATGGGTATCATCATCCACGGTTCCAGTGCATAGCCAGCATCCCCCACCAGGTGGCCATATGGGATGTCCCCCCCTGGCAAATACCTGATACAACTGTGAGGCATGCCAGATGTGGGAGTAGTGATAGCTTCCAGGACTGCTAGTACACAATTCCATGATAATGCCCTGGGCATTGCATATGACCTGGCAGTTGATGGAGGGGAATCCCTTACAGTTTATGTAGTGCCTACCATGCTCACCGGGTGGTGACTTGATGTGTATGTGCATGCAGTCTATTGCACCCAGTACCTCCAGGTAGTCTGCCACATGGTGGAAGAGACGCATATTACTGGCCAACTCCTCCTGCGTTCTGGGGAAGTGTATGTGCTCATTTGCATGTGGTAACATGGCATCCAGGAACTGGTGGAGTACCCTGGATGCTGATGCCTGTGAGATCCCCATGATATCCCCAGTTAGCCTTTGAAAGGTACCTGTGGCTAGTATTCTCAAGCTTACACATACCTTCGTGTCCACTGGGATGGGTTCTCCTCTGTTACTTCTGGCTCTGAGGTGTGGCCGGCACAGCTCAACAAGTTGCTGTATGATGTCCCTGTCCACCCTGTAACACTCTACTATCTCCAGATCATGTAGCCCCTGGTAGGTTACCCTGGATCTGAACACTCGTCTCCTCCTCCGGTGCCTGAGATGGTTGTCAGCATCATCCTCCACACCACCGTCAGTCTCCAACACATGCTGGTGAATCAAAGCTATCGCAGCCCCTAACATATACATATTAAAAGTTCCCCATCTGTATACACCAATGATGCAGAGTGTCTGGGAATACACAAGTGTGTGTGTGGGGCATCCACAAATTATACTATTGTGCAATGGACGATGCTGGTGTAATTGGGTGTGTTTGTGCTATTCCAGCTGCAGGGTATCTTAATTATTGGTTTTACAGCAGGTACTGCTATTGTGGGGCCTTTGGTGTTGACTTATGCTTGTCTGCCTTGATTCATCTATTACCCTTTACTTCTATTTTCAACCAGATTCACCTCCCATTGTCAGGCATGCATCCAGCTGCCGCCTTTCTTGTTTTGTGCTTCCACAACCCAGGATTGTGTTGGGAAATGTGTTATGTAGCTGATCTACAGCAAGTTTGCTTTGTTCTGCTGTGACAATTCTATTTTCTTTGCTGTACAGCACCTCCCCTTTCCTGTTCTGCAGGTAGCTGCTAGCAGCCTTGTTAGCTGTTGTCTATGGCCACTGTGAGTTTCTAGGTGTTAATTACTCATTTGCACTCCAATTACCATGCTGCAGCATTTCCTTATTGTCTTCCCGTAACCTTCCTGTTTCATCTAAGTTGCGTGACATGCGTGCCCGGTTTCCAGCTTTTGAGCGCGTTTTCATCCACGTTCACATGCACTTTCGGTCACCTTGTGTGCTCTCAGCTAAGCTTAGCTATGGCTAGGTACACAACACCCCTATCCTGCGGCTTTGCTTAGCAACAGGAAACTTGGATTACCAATGCTCCAATGTGCTTGCAGCTATGGTGGCACACACCTCTTATGATGTCATGTTTACCTACAGGCCACTCCTCGGTGTTGTACCACTGCCCTGTGTGGTACATCCTTATGCCGGCGGGACATTTGCGATTCAGTATTACTTGACTCATTTGCATGGCATTGACTACTAATTCGTAGTTACCGCGCGGAACACTGTCACAGACCCTTAGAAACTCTTGTGCCTTGGTTGTGGTGTAGCATGCATACCATTGACTATTATGGCGAAATCATGATTTGTGTTACATTGCAGTTTTATGACATCTAAATATATTTTCCTTGTGTTCCCGTTTGTGCACCCATGCACTGTAGTTGTACTTTGCGTTAGTGTGGCCATGACATTAAATGTTATTTTTTATGCGTTGTGCATGTTTTTTTATGCCATTGGCTGTATATTTAGCCATTGGCATGTGTTAACATTGTAATACAAAAGTTTGATCCGCTTTCATGGCTCCGATGTTCTGTTTGAAGAAATGTAAACCATTTTTTTGGTTTACATTTCTGCATGCTTACACTACGCCTGCACCACTTCATGAATCGCTATATACCTTCATTTGCATGCTACACTGCTGTACATGGGGTAATTAGCATACAAGCACCATGAGCTGCGCAACTCTGGCATATGCTGGTAGTGCACGTGGAAACAGCTCTTACCTGAATCACTTGACGGCCATATTTGGTGCTAGATTGCCGACGCTACTCCGGTGCATGGCGCAAGCTTCATGAATCCCGGGGAATGTCATTTAACATACAGCATCACCATTTCAAAATGCACCTTATCCTTATCATTCTAGTCATCGGTATTCATGGAATTAATTAGTATGATAGCCGTCTAATAGCATCTTGAATTTAAGAAAATAATGATATGCATATAAAGTAACATACACTTTCCCAGGAAAGCAAATACCTGTAAAACTTGACTTGTTAATGAAAAACAAAAAAATGGAAGTCAAGATATTATTCTCTCATCTTTCAAACATACACCACAATGTTACTGACATGTTTATCAAGCTAGCAAATATAAGTACCTATTTGGAGTGAAGTTTGAGTATAGATCAAGCATAGTCAATAATTAATTCAAGATAAATGATTTATACATTAAAACTAATATATTTTAAGAACTCTGAAACATTTACATCAATCCTTGATATACATAGCTTATGATATTCCTTTAACATATAAATATCATTTAAAACAAATTTAAACTTTATAACCAGAAAAAAGGAATTCATTCATTTTTTTTTTCACTTTGGAAGTAATTGTCCATGTGTTCACTTCACTCTGTCTCTTAAGGGTTACTGTGTTCTAGTCAATTTTTTAGTACAGTGAAGTATTTATTTTAATGAACAAATGCAGTTGCTTCTTCTACTGTATCAAATATTTTGATTTCTTTAGGAAAATTTTTTTTATATTTTCAAGAAATAGTAAGCTAGCTCTAATGTCACATTCTTAAAGCTCTCTAGACAAAGGTAGATGTGCTTTTCTTTTATTGATCACGTTGGTGAAGTAGTCATTGTCAAATCAGACGATGTTCTCCGGCTTTAATAAATGGATTAGATGAAGATGCCTTTAGTATTTGATCTTTCAATTTCTAATGACATACAGAACTCAAAATAGCAAACAGACTTATAATTATTAAACATTAAGAGTACTGAATTTTGAAGTCATCAAAATGCTCTTCTATGAATTTTATCCACATGGACCATTAGTAAAAACTGCAAAAAATACCTTGCCAAGCTAGAGTTTTTACTGTGTGATACCTTAAGCCTCCTATAATAAAGACACATGGGATATATGCAAATTACCCCTTAAGGACATCACATGTTTCAGTTATATGGATACTGAATGTCCATGACATTTTACTTTTTATTTTTAAGTCTTTGTGGATATATTCCATTAAGGAGACTAAGTCTGTAAAGGTGGTATTGATGTTTTCTAACTTCTTGTTATATTTTCTTTTTTTTATGTGGCCAGGAATAATAAATTATGTAGCTTTTGACAGGGAGACCCAAAGTAGATGATATTTTAGTCCCTAATAAGTATTTCACTTTAGATATATGTATGCATTCTGCCCATATAAAATCACAGGTAAATTGTAAAATCTCCCTAAATCTTTCATATTTTGGGCAACTCCAGAAAATGTGCAACCAATCACCCAATTTTCCTGATGGGTAGCACCATCAACTAGCAAGTTAGAATTTCACCTCAGCAATATTTATTTATTATATTTATCTCAGTGATCCCCTAAAGAAGTCCATTCCTAGCCTACACTTGTTTAACACATTTTCAAATGGGTTTTAAAAATCTTATGAATAAAGCTTACCACAGTAATCATTTTTCTGCAACATCTAAGACCCTTGGCTTCTATAAGCTATGTAATCCACAAAAGGCCTATCATTATCTGCAATTAATCCACAATTTGTGTACAGTTTTCAAGTATGTGTTTTCTGTTTTCAGTGGATACCCCCCCCCCCGCAACAGCTGTAACCAATAATATAACCCTGTACATGTTTTTAAGTCTTTATTACTTTTCATGGACTACATGCTACAGTTGCTAGGATTTATAATAATGAACATATCCTTCAACCAGTTCATAGTGGAAGTGGTCTGGAACCCAAAATGGACATCTGTAATTAAGGTACAGACTACTAAATCTAGACATTTTATTATATATAGAATAAGTTTTACATTGGCAAATCTGTCCATACAATTCATCTTTGTTGCCATAGGAAAAAATGGATTTCAGTCTTTTTGGGGGTATCTATGTAATTGTACAATGGCTAGTTCATCAAACCCAAAGAAACTGGGACCATGTGAAATAAAACACATTTGCTAAATGCAGGTTATGTGAATATAAATTTTCCGTAACATGCAGAGAGACATGAGAGACAGCTACCTGATGACAGTTAGACAAAGCCAAAGTGAAGTGCATTTGCACATACTAAACTCAAAAGTATCTAACACCTAAAGTATACAATGACTGGCCATTAACGCTCAAAAATGAGCACATTGACTGGTCAGCCCAACCAGTGTGCCCATTGTAAATTGAGCATATACCAATGGAAAAAAGTCCGATCACCCAGATTTTCTTCTATTAATATATGCTAAGGAGATTCGAGTTTTCTTCTGTTTTCTTAAAATAAATAAAAAAAAATAAACGTACATATCCAGACACTTCAGAAGTACAAGGGAGAGAGACAGGACAAAGAAAATACAAGGATAATATTTTATTTATTATTTATTGACATTTGTTAACCAGGTTAGTCCAACTGTGCCAGGGGCCCATTTTCAGTGGAGACCTCAGGAGGAAAGCTCCAGAGAAATTTATAATCACACAATCTCACAAAGTGTACAAGAAATGCATAAAATAGAATACAATTACTGCTTAACCATCATTTAGGCAAAAATCACAATTACAGAAAATAAGCCATTCCAGAAATGTACTCTTATTGTTAAACCTGGAAACAAATAATATAAAGAAAGGAATCCTCATTCTTCTTTTTTTTTTTTTTTATTTAGAGGAATAAACTGAAGATTGCTTGATAGAGAAGAATGGACAGGAAAGAGGTGATATATCACAGAGAAGTGGGGGTTTGACATGAGCATGACTAGGTTTTTAGCAGATGTTTAAGTTCTTGTTTGAAATGGTACTTTAGGGGAATGCTTTATATGTTGAGAGGAAGTGTGTTCCAGCACAAGCTACCGAGAATTTGTAGAGCGATTTTCCAAAATATTTGCTTGGTTTGTAAATATCCAGAAAGTATTTGTCAGTAGTGCGAAAGTACCTGCAGGGGTTATAATAAGACACAAGACTGGAGATGGAGGGGCAGGAGGAAGGGTCATTTAGGATAAAGTGTGTTATGTGTAATTGTGATAATTGTTTAGAGAATTCGGGCCATTGAAGTCTTCTAAGGGCGACGCAATGATGGGATCTGTAAGGTAGATTGGAGGCAAATTTGGCTATTTTATTATATATTTGCTCTAGTTTAGATAGGAGAGTTGGTTGTATAATTAGTGAGGAATAGACAAGGTTAAAGGAAAGACTGAGCTAGGGAGGCTTTAGAGGAGGGAGTAAAAAACTTCTGATTGTAATAGAGAAGACCAAGTTTCTGGTGTTTTCTTTTATATATTGTTGGATATGGACGTCAAATTTTAGTTCATCACCAATAATGACACAGAGTAGTTTGGTATGGGGTTCAGGAAAAATGATACTGTTGTTAAGAGAGGTGATGGAGAAAGAAAGTTTATGTTGTGTAAATGTTCTAGGAAAGAAAAGAAGGAATTTACTTTTTTAGGATTTAGTATGAGTTGTTTATCTGACAGCCAGGATTCGATAGATGAGAAAGTGCGTTGAGTGACAGCTAGGAGATCAGGGATGCTATGGGGAAGTGGTGATGAGAGTGGAGTCATCTGTGTTACATTTAACATTTTACCTTAAATGAAGACAAGACACTTCTTCCTCTCTTTCAGTGGTATTTATTATACACGTGTGGGAGCCTCATGGTAAGTACCAGGGAGACTCCTGAACAAAGGAATGCATAAGCTTATATACTGGTGATACTGCTGACAGTACAAAAATATAAACTAGACCAATTAAATTAGTACAAAAGACAATTAACCAATCAATGGTTTACTCATAGGCTTAAAGCAGTTCACATTACTACATCTCTAGGCAGAGAAAGAAAATCAGATACACTTCCATATAAGGCACATTTCCTGCTTTCAAGCAGGCTCCTGTTTTTCAGTGCTTTCCACTATTCACAGTTTATTCAGAGTTTACAGTACAAAGTTAATCTCAGTACATACAGATTGTCACGTACTCAATTTCCTTAAGCACATACTTTGGCCATTCATATTCTACAATCCCCCATTTGATGCTGTGTAAGCATCACCATTTAGTCGATTATACATTTGCCCTAGTTCTAACATAACCATGTGGCTGGTTCTTCAACATTGTCACATATTTTTTATTTCATCATCCATATTCATAACTGCAGTCATATAAAACTTTGGCACCTTTTTAGTGGTCTTTAAATACATTAATTTCAAGATCAATGCTTTGATTAAAAACACAAGAAAAGCAATAAGAGCTAATACTGCAATTAATAAAATTAACTTCAATCGTCCACCTCCCCAACCTGAAAACAGATAGTTTAACCATGCCCACATTGAGTTATTGGCCTCCTTGGCCTTAGAGAGTTTGGAGACTCTCTGAATAAGTTTGAGATGACTTTCAATTTCATGCTGATTGTCAGGAATAAATGTACAACACTCCTCCTGGATTAAAGTGCAAGTTCCACCTTACGCCACTAGGGTGAAATCGAGAGCCATACTGTTTTGGAGGACTACAGCTCTCATGGCAGTCAGTTAATCAGTCACTAGTTCTAAAGCAGAAAATGTGGCATTGCTTAATACTTCAAGCAATTTAGACAGTGTTCACAGTTCCCAAATTGATTTTACTGCTCTGTATGCTGGAATTATACCAGCCCACAATATGACGTCATCACCAAAGTCTATATGAGATAGTCCTTTTGTGCCAACATGAGCTAATTCATGATGATAAATCCATGAAGCGTCAATTTGGCTTACTGGATTGGCAGGCTTTTTGACCTCTCGAACATTCCAAATTTTTCCTTGAGGTAAAGTAGATGTATGTCGAATGACTGGGACTAAATAACCTAAGAAACAGCTACCAGACCAGTTTCCTGGTAGCCATTTATAAGCTCTTCTACCACACACAAAATAGCAATTTTCCACCTTAGTGGTGATATTACTATTTATATAACCTTGTTCAGAATGAAACACCTTCTTATCGATCAATCCCAGCTGTTGGTATAGAACGGAATTATTTCTTAACTCTTCGTATGTTTTATGCACCAGTTCACAAAATGAATCATAGCTTGTGTTACAGTAGGAGGAGTTATTATTACACCTGCAGGAAACTGTCACATTACAAAAACTCCATCCTACCTTGACTTTACCAAATTTCTGAAAACACACAGTTCTATTTTGATGGTTAAACAGATATAATGCTATCCTGTCTTTTGAAGTGACATTTGAAGTGTCATAGATCAGATTCATCCAGGTTTCATTAGCCCCTAAAGGGACTGTACTTAGCATCAATTCCCCATGAACAGTAGGTAAAGCAGTACAGATCCAACAGTCAGAGACATTGAGGGATGATGCATAGGCAAATTTAATAGCTTGATAGGTATTGAAAGGTGGATGCCAAATAGCTTGCTTGGTGTGATGCGTCGATGGAGCAGGAAATAAAAACGGCCACATTAAAAATAACAGTACAACAAGAATGATCATCAAAATGGCTGTCCAATATTTATGTGGAAATGGTTGTTGAGTCGGCGTAGTGTCAGTAATTTGGGGTTTTCCAAAAGGGTAAATATTAGGCATCGTCAGGTATTGGAACTTCTACTTCGAGTATGAGTAGCAATGGGAGGAGAATCTGGAGTTGAAAAAGCTACAGGTTGTTGATTTTCAGACGGCACAACTTTTTTGACGTGTGAAATGTCGATCCAGGTTGGAGATCCTTGCAGTCGCACAGCTGATGATGTTGTTAGAAGGACCAGGAAGGGCCCCTTCCAGCGCGGCTGGAGCGCTGTTTTTCTAGAGAAGGACTTAACGTAAACCCAAACCCCCGGTTGTAGGGCGGATGACAGAAAAGGATCTGGAAAATGTTGAGCAGCTGCTACTTGTCGGTGGTGAAACAGTAGGAAAGAAACAAGAGATTTGCAGTACAAAAAAATATCATTATCAAATGCATCATATTCAGAAAAGGTTGATAGTGGTGTCATGGGCATACTCAAAGGGCGACCCATGAGAATTTCATGTGGAGAAAGACCCTTAGTAGGATGCGGTTGTGACCACATAAAAAGTAAGGCTAGTGGTAAGGCCTGCACCCAAGTTAGGCCTGTTTATGAAGTGACTTTAGCAAATCTGGTTTTCAAGGTCTGGTTCATGCGTTCAATAATACCTGATGTCTGTGGTCTATACGGACAATGAAATTTCAAAGTAATGCCTAGCATTGTACACAATGATTCAACTAACTTAGCAGTAAAATGCATTGCACAGTCAGAGTATATTTGACAAGGAACACCAAAACGAGGTATCAATTCATAACACAATTTTTTTGCAACTGAAATAGCATCATTTTTAGCACACAGGTAGGCTTCTAACCACCCCAAAAAAATATCAACAATAGTCAAAACATATTTAAAACTAGTACAAGGTGGGAGTTCAATAACGTCCCACTGTAAAGCACAAAATGATCCCATTAGTTTCGGCACTGGTTGAGTGGGAGCCACAGTGCCCTTTGAAATGTTATCCTGTAAACAAATGGAGCACGTGCTCAAAAAATGTTGCACAGAAGCAGAAAGTCCTGGGGCAAACCAATCCTTCTCGATTTGTTTG
The DNA here is from genome assembly GCF_019279795.1 of Protopterus annectens. NCBI lineage: Eukaryota > Metazoa > Chordata > Ceratodontiformes > Protopteridae > Protopterus > Protopterus annectens. The sequence goes on from NC_056745.1 coordinate 1,441,952,629, forward strand.
ATTAATGCTTGTACCCCGACATGAGCTGGCAAATGATATGCTTTTATAAGAGAATTTAACATAGATGTAGGGCAAATTAATCTGCCATCAGGATGTTGCCAAATTGAATCAGAATGTTGGAAACAACTATGGGCCAGCCATGTTTTTCTTTCTGATTCCAATGCTTCACTTTGTAGAGCTTTTAAAAAAGTAGTGTCTAAAGTGACCCTTTGTAAGATAGGCTGCAGAAATTGTCCCTGAACAGTATGTGAAAGAGCAGCCTGCTTGGCAGCTCAGTCAGCCAAATTATTTCCCTTAGCTACTAGGGAGTCGTTAGACTGGTGAGCTGCACACTTGACAACAGCAATTTGGGAAGGTAATAATAAATCCTGTAAGAGGTGATCAATATACAGGTAATTTTTAATTGGTGCCCCAGAGGTTGTCAAAAACCCACTTTCCTTCCATAAGGTACCAAAATCATAGATTCATAGGTTGGTACTAGGCTATTGGCCCTAGGGCCTATGCAAGCCTAGCCATAACAATTCCCTGGATATTTCTTCCCACAATATTTACTTCTCTGGGCCCCTGTCTAGCAGGGTGACTGACATGATCCCCAGGGTGAATTTCCTATCTCCCATCCAATCATCAAGGTTCCTTTTGAAGAGGGCCAATGAGGCGCTCTGCTTGACATGTATGGGCAGTCTATTCCAGATTATGGGGGGGTCTCTGGGTCAGGAACCTATCCCTCCAGCATGTTTTGTTCATTGTGATGACAAGGTTTAGATCCCTGGAGCATGTGGCTCTGAGGGATTGGGATTTCTTTAAGTGGAGCATGTCCAACAGCTCAGGGTTTGACATGGCCTTGTATGTTAAGCAGAGATCACTTCTGAGTAGACGACATGCCACAGAGTATAGCTGGAGTTTTTTTAGACAGTCAGCATATGGCATCTACTTTAGGCCTGTGATTCTTTTAGTGAGGTATTTTTGTGGCCTTTCCAGCTGTTGCAGATGTCTTGTGAGGTACATACCAAACGGGGCATTATACTCTATAATGGGTCTAATGAGGGATGAGTACAGTGGGACAATGACCTCCTTTTTTCTGGATGTAAAGCCCTTAGTGATGAGGTGTGCCACATAGAAGGATTTCCTGACTGTTGTGGCGATGTGGTTATCGAAAGTGAGACCACTGTCCACCTGTGTCCCTAAGTCCCTCATCACACTTTTGATGTTTAGCATCCTGCCACCTATGTGGTAATTCATGGATACATGTTTTTTTCCCAAAGGGGATAACTATACATTTCTTGGCATTAAGCTTGAGCCCATGGCTCTGGCACCAGGCATCTGTTTCTGTAAAGCCTTTTTGTAGAATATCCACATCATTTGGGGATTCAATAATGGCTCCCAGTTTGCAGTCATCTGCAAACTTTGTTAGCCAGAGTCCCTTAGTGTTGGCCTGTATTTCAGAGAAGTAGATGCCAAATAAGAGTGGTCCCAGGACTTAACTCTGAGGTACTCCACTTGTCACTTGTCTGGAGCTGGATTTGGAGTCGGCTACTTTTACAGTCTGGGTTCTGTCAGTAAGCCAGTTGGCAACCCATCGAGTGACGTAGGGATTAATGCCCAGCTTAGTAAGTTTATCTATGATTCCAGAGTGGGGGATGGTGTCGAAGGCCTTGGTGAGGTCCAGATAGGCTGTGTGGACCACCTTACCCTCGTCCACAGCTCTGGAGACTGATTTGAAGAAGTCAATCAGATTCAGGAGACAAGATCGGCCCTTCACAAACCCAAACTGGGTGGGGTCCAGTGTTTGAAGGTTGCCAATGTCTTTGTTTATAAGTTCCATGATAATGCATTCCATGCCCTTGCAGATCAGGCTTGCCAGACTGATGGGACGGTAGTTCCCGGGATCCAAGGCGGATCCTCCCTTGTGGAGCGGGATAACTGTAGCTGTGCGCCACTCAGTGGGCAAGAAGCCTGAGGTGAGGCTATGATTAAACATGACACTTAGGTGAGGTGCCAGTTCATTTTGTAGTTCATGTAGTACACAGCCTGGGATGTCATCTGGTCCCATGGATGCTGTATTCTTAGCTTTGGAGAGTGCAGTTTCTACCTGTGTGGCCGTGATTATCAGAATTTTTCAATCTTTTGGTATTGACATGGGCTATTTAGGAGGTGAGGGAGGTGAAGTTGGCACTAAATCGATCTGCCAGGATATTGGCAATATCCTTGGGATCAGTATATTTAATGCCATTCTGTTGTAGCTCAGAGCAGATCTGAGCATTGCCATTTAGATTCTTGACATAACTATAGAATGCCTTGTGGTTGTCTTTGGAATCTTTGGCAATTTTATTTTCGTAACTAGGTTTTGAGGATTTTATGAGGGATCTCAGCTTCTTACTAAGGCTGGTGAGGGAGTTTTTTGCATCCTGGGAATTTCCTCTTTTCTGCAACAGTTTCTTCCTTCTGTTCTATAGTTTGTTTATAGCAGGGGACCACCAGATTGGCTTCCTTTTTTTGGAGAAGAGCATCTTGGTTCTATTTGGGATGGCACGATTCATGCACGAGTGGATGTGCTCGTACAGTGCCTTAGTGTAGGATTCTGCAGTCGAACATCCAGATCCCATCTGCGTGGGTGTTGTGAAGTTTATCACTTCTGACTTCAGTAGCATGAAGTTGGCTTTGGAGAAGTTTTTTAAGGATGTTTCCTTACTGAGGGGTGGGGTGGGATGTGGATGTCAAAGGTGATTTGCTTATGGTCAGACCTGACCAATGAGGGGGTGACTACTGGTGTAGAGCATCTATCTCCCATGTTGGTAATGACCAGGTCTAGGATATTGGCTCCCCTGGTGGGACAATGGATTAGTTGATCCAGGGCGTTGGAATTTATGAATTCCAAGAACCGTTGGGAAAAGGAGTTGGTACCCGAGTAGTTTTCCCAATTAATGGCAGGTTAGTTGAAATCACCCAGTATTAGGGTGTTTGGTTGTATCTTAATATTTTCCAGTATGTTTAGAAAGGTGTAGTGAGAATCTTGGGGCATGATGGGGGATCTGTAGCAAGCTACAGTTTGGATTGCAGTCTTACCTAGTGTTAGTTGCACCTGGAGAATTTCAGATGCATTGTGTTGGGCAACTAGCCTGGAGGTGTGAATATCCTTGGTGAATATGGACACTCCTCCACCTTTAGTGTTTCGGTCTTGGTTTTGTGGCCAAAAAGTGTGGTAAGAATTGTAGCCTGGTATTGCAGGGGTGCTCTCTGGAGCCTTGAACCAGGTCTCAGTTACTGCACAGATATCGATGTTCTCCATTTTTAGGAGTGCCTCGAGAGAGTGCATTTTGAGGTTTAGACTTCTAGCATTGAGTAGCATTACCTTCAGATTTTGCATGCTTGTATCTGTTATGGTGGTGGTTTCATCCTTTGAACCTTGCCTAAAAAAGGCACTATAGGGGTGGCAAGAGCTTTAGCCAGTAACCTGAACAACACCATGGGCGTAACATGAATCAGTATAAATAGTAACAGATCTGTCTTTGGCCATTTTACATGCATGCGAAAGTGCTACTAATTCCACGGCTTGTGCGGAAGTGCCAGGTGGTAATTGTCCAGTTTGTAAAACTGCAGATGGCGAGCAGACTGACCATGCAGCCTGGAGTTCCCCAAGATTATTTCGTAAACAGGATCCATCTACAAAAATAACTAAATCAGGATTAAGCAAAGGAACATCTTGCAAATCCAACCTAGGAGAAAGAACAGTATTAACTACAAGCACACAGTCATGTGATTCACCCTCGTCACTAGTTGGAATCAATGAAGCAGGGTTTTAGTGGTGGGCAGCGTCTAAATTGAACAGCGGGATTAGTCTATAAACTTAACTCATATTTAGTAAGGCGAGCATTAGAAAGATACTGTGTTTTTGTTTTTAAAAGTAATGCTTACACCGCTTGAGGTACTGCTAGTACTGTGTCATGTCCTAATGTCAATGGTGCTGCTATATCAATCAAAACAGCAGTGGCTGCCACTGCTCGTAAACAGGGTGGATAGCCAGAAGCAACAGGGTCTGAGTGTTGTACTATGCTATAGGTCAATAGCCTCCTGTGCGGCTTCCGCCAGCAGACCCAGGGCAGTTTTATTTCTTTCACAACAGAAGAAAACAAAGGGTTTAAAATAATCTGGGAGCCCCAGGGCAGGTGGGTTTATCAGTGCTGTTTTAATAGCCTGAAAGGCATTTTCATGTTCAGGGGACCAACGCAGAGGGTCTGTGACCTCCTTTTTTAGAAGCCATAACAGAGGGGACAAAATTTCTGAAAAATTAGGCACCCACTGTCTACAATAACCTGCTAGGTCGAGGAATCCCCTGAGTTGTCTCTGAGTTACAGGCCGGGGGGCAGTCTGGATGGAGGTAATTCTACTTGGAAGTATTTGACGTGAACCCATAGAAATGATGTGTCCCAGGTATTGTACCTTTTCTTGACAGAACTGCAGTTTAGATTTATTTACCTTAAAACCTCGTTCGGCTAAAAACTTTAAAACTAAAAGTGAGTCCTCAATACAAGACTTGGTATCTTGCGAAGCTATAAGAATATCATCTACATATTGGACTAATACTGAACGTGGTGGTAGCTGTAAATCCTGCAGTTGTCTGTGGTTCTCTTTAGAGAATGGGGTTGGAGATTCTACATATCCTTGGGGTAGTCGGATCCAAGTATACTGTTGGCCTTTATAAGTGAATGCAAACAAATACTATCTGCATGTACTGGGATAGAGAAAAAAGCTGATGAGATATCTATAACTGTAAAACAATGTGCTGTAGGTGGTATGCAGCTTAAAATCGTAGCTGGGTTTGGTACGATTGGAAAAACAGGCAAGACAGCTTTATTGACTTATCGCAAGTCTTGCACAAATCTGTAAGCTTGTTTACTAGGTTTCATTATCGGTAGTACTGGAGTATTACATGGACTTGTTATAGGTACTATAATTCCTTGTTGTGCCAAGGCAGAAATGACGGGGGCAATACCAGATGTAGCCTCTACTGTCAAAGAGTACTGTGGTACCTGAGGTAACTTTGCTCCAGGTTTTAAGGTTATTTTTACAGGAGTGGCTGAAATCAGAAACCCAACATCATTATCATGAGTGGTCCATAGATGAGTGGGTAATGAATTTAGATGCTTATTCTTATCGAGGTCAGACTGCATACACATTGTTTGTAGAGTGACATTTTCATCTAAAGTAGCCAAAATACTATCTTGTTTATCTGAAGGTACTTGTAAATATACTCCATCTGTGCAGAAGATGATTGCTCCCATATTACACACCAAATCTCTTCCCAATAAATTCAATGATGCTGAGGGCCCTACTAAAAATGCATGATTGTCTTGTAAAGGTCCCAAAGTTACTGGAACTGGGACGGTTTCAGAATATTCAATAGGAATGCCAGAAACACCTACCCCTCTAATTATGTTGTTGGAGAGGGGGACATGTATTGCTGCTTCACCAGCTAACATAGATTTGGTAGCTCCAGTGTTAATCAAAAATGGGTATGGTTTATTTTTGACAAGTAACATAACATGTGGTCCATCTTGATCCACAGGGATGAAGGGGCACAACTGCTGTTGTCTGTGTTCAGGGAACCTTCATTGTGATGGCTGCTGATTGGATGGAGTCTAATTAGAATTCCACTGAGGTGACGTATCAGTGGGTGGGGCAAGTTGCTCAGCCAGATACAGACATTCATTTCTCCAATGGCCTACTTGGCCACAACTGAAACACTCCATCTGATTATTATAGCTTTGGGGTGGGGCTGATCGATGTTCCTGCCAATTTTGTCTATTCTGGTTTCCAGCCCCTTGGCATCCACCTCTCCCTCTTCCCCGTCCTCGTCCTCCCCGTCCACGCTGCCCAAAGGCAGTACACATCTGAATTTGCACTTTAAACAATTTTTTCTGTAAATCCTTTTTTTCCTGTGCTAAGTGGTCGGAGAGGTATTGTACTTGTGTAACTAATTCATGCAATCCAAGACTAGGCCAGTTTAAACATACTTCCTTTAGCTTAGCAGCCAACAATCCGCTCTGTGCCGGCCCTTTGGTGGGTTCAGGGTAACCAGAGTAAGCCTCAAAGGCTTCAGTGAGACGATTCAAATACTTGTCCACAGGTTTGTCTTCTTTTTGAAGGACTGTCTTAATTTTGGACCAGTTGGGTGTGGGTGGAACTATAACTGTAATAGCATCTACTATTCGCCGTCTGACCGCTTCGAACCGATTATCTCCTTGTGCATCATGTTTTGGAATCGGAGTAGGGACATTAGCATGGTCCCAAATCCATTTCATTAGATCAGCCGGTATGGCGTACTGAAGAACTGCCCTAACGTCTTCTATTGTAGGATTTTGTAAACAAATATGTCCCGCCAGCACACGCTGGAACTTAGCTGGATTAGTACGAATAGGCGGTAACGATTTGGTAATGGCTTGAAAATCAACCGCGGACCACGCCCTAGGTACTACAATGGTCGGTGGTTCCTGTGCACTTCTAGCATGGGCTGGGTTAGGTACCTCCCTCAAAGGTAACAATCTGTCGTCGTCTGACGACTCTGATTCTGAATCTGGGTTAAATTTATCTGGGCCAAAATATCCATCCCCACTGTCAATTATAGTGGGGAACTGGCCAAAATGCCTTCATCGGTGTAAATGTCACTTCCCTTTTCCTTTATAATAAGGTTTAGCTCTAAAATACATTACAGCTTTTGCTTCTTTATGAGTCTTACTACGAGTTTTTGGTCCCTTTTTCCTATCGCTTGTTTCTGGCTCAGATTCACTAGAATGACTGTCTGCAGCTTGTTCTCTTTCTCTAGGGGTGGAATCTTTAGTGGTGGAATCTGGCTGCTGTGTTTCCGCTCCATGTTGAGCAAGGGGGGCTGATACTGTGGGGTTGCAATTGGTGGTGCAGTCGGTGATGGGGGGAGCCAGGCATTATCGTCTTCTGACGATTAAGTTATCTGCAATTTAGCTAATTCTTTTACAGGATAAAGCCCCTTAAAGGGTGGGTCCTTCAAACATTTACCTTTTACTACATCTAAATTAGTAGCACTTTGTTGTAATTCCCTCAATTGCTCTTTTAATTTCTGCTGATTATCTTTTAAACTACTAATAACCAAATCCTTTTCTCCTTCTTTCGCCTCTGTCATCCAATCACTAAATGCTGTCCAGCACAACCCCGGCATTCTTCTCCCTTTTTTCTTTAACTTTCCTTGGAGATTAAGCAAAATATTTTTATTAAAACTACCATTTTCTGGAAAGGCGAGTTTACCATCACCTTCAGTGAGGGCGACCCACTGACTTATAAACATACAACTGTCCCGGGACAAACGAAAATACATATAACCAGCTGGTGTACCTCTTTCTGGCTCTTTTATAGTTCCCACACTCGCTCCCATTTTCACACAATAAGCTATGCTGTATTTTATAGATGTAGCTGTGACGTTTTGTAAACATCGTTTGCCCCACACTTGTATCTCCTTTCACTCTTATGTTGCCAGTGTTTCGTTTTAACTCACTCTCATACTGCACAATCAATAGCAGAGAGAAAAAAATGCATGCCACTTACCTCAAAACAACTGAATGAGAGGAATTATTACATTTCTATAAAATTATCGATACCAAATTTTAAAGCAGGCAAGTACAGGAAATGAAAGAAACACTGCCAGAACAGAAAATTCTGTCATGGGCCCTTTTACTAGCAGTATTTCGTTCAATCCCCAACTGACATAGCTGTTGTCAATTCAGATCCGAGTAAATGGCACCAATTGTTACATTTAACATTTTACCTTAAATGAAGACAAGACATTTCTTCCTCTCTTTCAGTGGTATTTATTACACACGTGTGGGAGCCTCATGGAAAGTACCAGGGAGACTCCCCGAACAAAGGAATGCATAAGCTTATATACTGGTGATACTGCTGACAGTAGAAAAATATAAACTATTCCAATTAAATTAGTACAAAAGACAATTAACCAATCAATGGCTTACCCGTAGGCTTAAAGCAGTTCACATTACTACATCTCTAGACAGAGAAAGAAAATCGGATACACTTTCATATAAGGCATATTTCCTGCTTTAGAGCAGGCTCCTGTTTTTCAGTGCTTTCCACTATTCACAGTTTACTCAGAGTTCACAGTACAAAGTTCATCTCAATACATACAGATTGTCACATACTCAATTTCCTTAAGCACATACTTTGGCCATTCATATTCTACATCTGCAAATTGTACAAGTGTGGAGTGGTTACGTCTACTCAGAGGCGATCTCTACTTAACATACAAGGCCATGTCAAACCCAGAGCTGTTGGACATGCTACACTTAAAGAAATCCCAATCCCTCAGAGCCACACACTCCAGGGATCTAAACCTTATCATCACAATAAACAAAACATGCTGGAGGGATAGGTTCCTGACCCAGAGACTCCCCAAACTCTGGAATAGATTTCCCATACATGTCAAGCAGAGTGCCTCTTTGGCCCTCTTCAAAAGGAAATTTGAAATTGGATGGGAGAAAGGAAATTCACTCCGGGATCATGTCAGTCGCCCTGCTAGACAGGGGTCCAGGGAAGTAAATAGTGTGGGAAGAAATAGCCAGGTAATTGTTATGGCTAGGCTTGTATAGGCCCTAGGGCCGATAGCCTAGTACCAACCTATGAACCTATGAAGATAGTGAAAATATTGAAGAGAAGAGAGCCCAGCATGGAACCTTAAGGGACACCAGAGCTGGCAGCAAGGAAGGGGGAGAGGACAGTTAGTGGAAGGATAGTGTTAGGTTAAAGATTGGAAAAGCAAGTACAGAGTGGGAGACAATGGTGAGAGGGTGAGGTAGAGAGGTACAGGGAGACAGAGCAGATAGGAAATAGAGAAAAAAAAAGTAGGAGTAGGGAGGTGGGTAGGCAGTGAAAAAGTATGATATCCAGATACCAGTTAAAACATACCCTGTGTGTGTGTGTGTGTGTGTGTGTGTGTGTGTGTGTGTGTGTAGGTGGTGTGTCTCTCTAGTACATGCACATGCGCATACAGATGGTGACATTAGTATACTAGATAGGATAGATCTGTGTTAGAAAAGCACTGCCAGAAGTAAGAAAATGTGCAGAGAGCCAAGGACATTGTGAGTATGTTCCCCTCCTGCTGACAATTTGGCACTCCTGTCTAAGGTAAATTTCATCGCATCCATTGTATACAAATGGAACCGCATGAACAGGTGCTGCAGCTGAATGCCACAGGATGCCCTGTATGAAGCAGCACTACCAGTTCTAGGTCAGTGTGAGGGTCAGTGAGCACAAGTAGGACATACAAGGATGTGGCAGCAAAAACATCATTCCATTACTGCTATGGAGACAGCATTTTGTAAGTAGGGTATATGTCATAAATATAAATGGCTGGGCTTGGCATCATAGGGTACCATTCCTCTCCCCCAAGTGAGACATGTACATTGCATATCTGTGGAATTGCAGATTGGACAATGTAAAGATTCCATCCACCATTGAGTGGGTTAAATGTTGAAGATCCCACAGGTTGCAAGCACTTATCAGGTAGACATCCTGTAGCATTAAGGCCTGGTCTTTGATAGTCTATATCAGCTGTTAGTTCTCTTAGTACTTCCTCTTTATGTCCTGTTTTCCAGCTTAGGGAGGGGGCAGACAGGTGGCTTACTTTTTTGGAATTTGACCTCCTTGTCAGCATCACTTTTTTAATGTCCACTAAGGTGTGTGGCAGTGCCACAGCATACATGATGGGAAGGTGGTCATGTGACTTTATTTTCTACACTTGTACTCATTCTCCGAGGCTGAAAACATCAACTGACACACAGCCCTTACAATTCTAACACAACACCAATAACATTTACTATTATCGCACTTCTCACTGTAACAAGAATTTGCAGAAGTGAAGCTGGAATGGCCTATTAGCACAGTTTAATACAGAATCACTAACTGTCCTGCCACAGTCTTGGTCTGCCCAGAAGATGATACCTCCAAGTGTTCCACTATCATTTGCAAAAGGTATTCCTTTTATGGCTGTCTTTTGTGTGCCATCTGCAATACTGTTCAGTATTGCAGATGGCACACAAAAGACAGCCATAAAAGGAACACCTCTTTTGTGCCATCTGCAATACTGTTCAGTAAACCTCATCATTTCATTATGTGCGTACGTCTCTCACAACTCTTGCACTCCCCTCAAGCATTAATCATTCTTACTACTCAGATTTCACATCAGTGAGATTTAGGTAATTTAAAAGTTTAAATCAACAGCAAACTCTATGCCAGATGTTAACTTCTACAAATTAAAATGTGGTGTAATTCACCTATCATTTCAGTACAGAAATTTTGCTTCGGTGATTTCACAAGCATGCGCATAAGTAGATCCAAAATTTGACATGCACTTTGAAGGCCGGGATGCGACCCACTGAAACACTGAGCTCTGCTTTTACAACATTTTTAATATTTTACTACAATAAATGAGCTTTATGTAAAGAAAGGCACTTACATGGATCTCATTAATTCAGCAGTGTCTTTCACTTTAATTTTAGTGCAAGACAATCCATTCATCCATTAATTTGGGACATGTTTCATATTAGCAGTATGTAACAGTAATCGGACATTATAAAAAAGCTTCATTAAAAATCACTGTACCCACATCTCCATTTTAAAATAAAAAGGGATTGTGCCTTTGTTGAAATGAAGAAGAAGTGAGAAAACCTGCATGCAGCTTATTGCTGGGTTGCTTTTGGATGTGCCATACTCCCTTTAAAAACATGAATTATGAAGCTTCACTTAATTTTAATAATAACTGATAGCAATATGTAATATGTAATACCTTCCCAACCTATGAAATATAACTAAACATTTACATTTCTCAGTCCTGAAACTTGTCATTTATTGATCCACATACATTTTTGTTATACAAAGCTAAAGATAATTTGGTAGTCTGTATACCAACTCAAAAATCTTTTATACGATGGGAACACAAAGTTCGTACTGAAATATGCACTAACACAAACATTGCATGCTTTTAAAACAGAGGCTTTTTAATGCAACTTTTTATTCATTTTCTTTCAGATATGCAAGCTGAAACATAATTTCATATATGCGACAACCATAATGTCCCTTTATAGCTGGCAGTTTCAAAAGAAAGGGATGCACATTTTAAATAAAGCGGGCCTATTTCTCCACCCTGAGAGTATACAAAGAGGTAGCTCATTAAAAAGGAGAATTTTAAGCACATTATAGTTTGCACATGAAGCCTACAAGTATTTGTTATGAGCATCACTGTTACCGTTTAGCGCATAGCATAGCATAGTGTCATTGCTGGCATTTTGAATATCTTAAATATGAAAAATTAACTCAAATTACCTGCAGAAAATAATCCACTGAGTCAAAAGGTAAAGATTTTGGCAGTTTACTGCCACATATGAAATACTTACATTTTTTAAAATGCAAACATTTGTCAATAGTGGCTTTCATTTCCCATTTCATAGCTTACAATCACTGCCTGAAATCTTATTAATTTAGGCAATATTTTTCACTCAAACCACAGCTCTTAAACTGTTACATGTTTCTTTTAACCAGATTATGAAAATCAGCTTTCTTCTCATAAGTTAAATAATAAAAATAACAGAAGGAAACAAACAATTCATTACAATAGAAATGTGAATAGCAATATATTTTATTTCAGAAATTCAGAATGCAATCAGAAAAAACAGTAATATTTTCTGTTAACAGATAAAATTTATCATTTCATTGAAGAGCAAAAAATATGTACATCTCCATTAATTTAAGACTCTCTTTTTCAAAGTACTTTTTAAATATAAAACACTGGATTAGACAATAATATTTTTTCAAATGAAGTGGTAGGTAACACTACAGAAGGAATCCATTCAGGCTTCTGATGCCTATACCATACCATTTCGCATCTTTTTTTTTTTTTGCACATGTAATTTCTAATGCCCTGATGCCCTGTTTAACACTGCCAGCATAAACAGTCTGTCTCTGGTGACGTCTGTTTGCATCTCGGTTTCACAGGTATTACTTTACGCTACAACTCAACACTAGAATCATCCGTCATTGTCTGAAGGTATTGTTTTACAGCACGATTCAACACTTGACTGTCTGCTGACGTTTAATGCTCATCATGTTTTCATTCAAACTCTTTCATGGAACAGAAGACACACATGAACAAGCACACAAAAAAACGACTACAGTGTCTGCCAGCCACCATGGTTTACTATAATTCCTCCATTTCAAGCTGTGTGCAGAGGCTGTCTGCTGAGGCCCTGTGTTCCACAAATTTCGCTGGGTTTGATTTCAGCAGCTCTGCTGAGTGACATGGCAGGTGAGAGGTTGGATCATTACTCATTGTCAGCAACTGATTGGTCCTTGGATCTTGCTTGTCATAGTAGAGTGCCCACAGCAAAGTAACAGTAAGTATCATTGCCAATATTTGTGTAACACCTATTGATATACTTAGGAACCTCAGCATCTGTAGCTGTTTGGTACCCCTCAGGAAGCTGTACAACTTTGGACCACAGCCCTGCAAAACAAAAGAAATAAACGCACAAGTTAAGCAAATGTGTCATCTAATCCTGAGTAGGCACTTCCTGTCAGAATTAATCAAAGATACAGTAATTTAGGACAGGTTCTCAAATGACTGACATTGAGAGTTCTATTTATGAACTGCAGAATGCTGTGTAAGTACGACAATCAGGTAAAGGAAAAATAACTGTATTGTACTGAACTGAGAATGCACAAAGATTATAAAGCTGGTGTTTGATGCATAGATGCAGACTTGTCAGTAATAGGCTGCAAATAATAAAAGTGACATAAACACAAAAGAAAGAAAAATGATCGGACAAGGAATTTAATCATTCATGTTTTGATGTGGCAGTGTTCTACCCAGCATCGTATATAGTCTTAATTTTTTCCAGAATAACATGCAGTTCTAGCATTAAGATTAGTAAAAGCATTTTCAATTACTTTAGTTACCCTAACAAACATTTTTGATGTCTGAAATTAAAATTCTAACTCCTGAAGGATTCATACCACTCAAAAACTTAGAGATCTTTTTTTTTTGTTAAATGCTTATTTACATATTTCTTTCATACTGCATGAAGTCTGTTTACGTTGTCAGGTAAAACATAAATTTTGTTCTACTGCTCGTGCCATAGAAGCAGATGTATCTGAAATTTTAATATGTATCACAGTTCAGAAAAGGAAAATGTGTATGTGTGTGTGTGTGTGTGTGTGCATGTGTGCGCGTGCGTGCGTGCGTGTGTGTGCGTGTGTGCGTGTGTGTGTGTGTGTGTGTGTGTGTGTGTGTGTGTGTGTGTGTGTGTGTGTGTGTGTGTGTACGTGTGTGTGGCATGCAAAATAATCACATCTTAAAATTATTACAGTTTTAGTAAATTTCTCTGAACAGCTACAAGAAGAAATATGTGGAGTTAATCTGTCCAGTTTAAGGAATGTAGCTATATCTAAATACAAAATCTACAAGGGAAAAAAGGACATACAATTCACCAAGAAAGAACTTCTAAAGGAATTCTATGAGTGAAAGTAAGATTCGTTCGCCCTGAAATATGTACTACTGAAAAGCTGCACAGTTCAAAAATAAATGCTCCATAAGATTCCATTAATGCACAAATATTCTGAATTAAAATATTTCCACAGAGTATCCAAGATGTGTGAAAAAAACAAATGCGGTCTTCTTGCACAAAGGTATCTTACTTAAATGAGATGACTTTGTAGACAGATCTCTATTGAGAAAGATTGTTTATGAGCCAGTGACATGGTGTAAAAGGTTAACGCCTGAGGTATGGTCTAGGAGACCTGGGTTCAAATACTGACTCCGAGGTCTCAGGCACTGACAGGGAGGCATGGTCCAGAATGGGTAGTAGCCCTCAGATATAGATAGGTTCATAGGTTCATAGGTTGGTCCTAGGCTATCAGCCCTAGGGCCTATACAAGCCTAGCCATAACAATTCCCTGGTTATTTCTTCCCACACTATTTACTTCCCTGGACCCCTGTCTAGCAGGGCGACTGACGTGATCCCCGGGGTGAATTTCCTTTCTCCCATCCAATCGTCAAGGTTCCTTTTGAAGAGGGCCAAAGAGGCACTCTGCTTGACATGTATGGGCAATCTATTCCAGAGTCTGGGGAGTCTCTGGATCAGGAACCTATCCCTCCAGTATGTTTTGTTTATTGTGATGACAAGGTTTAGATCCCTGGAGCGTGTGGCTCTGAGGGATTGGGATTTCTTTAAGTGGAGCATGTCCAACAGCTCTGGGTTTGACATGGCCTTGCATGTTAAGCAGAGATCGCCTCTGAGTAGACGATATGCAACAGAGTATAGCTGGAGTTTTTTAAAGCGGTCAGCGTAGGGCATCTGCTTTAGGCCTGTGATTCTTTTAGTGAGGTATTTCTGTGGCCTTTTCAGTTGTTGCAGATGTCTTGAGAGGTAC
>NC_056745.1:1441974588-1442024588 GCF_019279795.1 Protopterus annectens
CAATTACTCCAGTGGCACAGGCTAAGCTATTGGGAATAACCATAGACTCCCACCTAAAATTTGATAGTCATCTGAACTTAACTATTAAAAAAGTACATGCCAAACTGGGGTCACTCTACCGTATCAAACCATTTCTTACCAACAACACAAGATCAGCCATTGCTCGCTCCCAACTTCTATCCATCCTACTGTATGCATCTCCCATTCTGACTAATCTCAACAAAACTGAACTAAGCAAAATGGAAGCTTGCTATAACAGAATTGCCCGTTTTGCTGCAAATTGCTCATATAGAACTCATCACTGTACTGCTTTGAGACAGCTCCCCTGGCTTGAACTGCCCAGCCTCCTAACCTACAATCAGCTCTGCCTCTGTCATTCTATCTATTACCTCCCCAATAAGTGTCCTGCCCTCCAAAACCTAGTACAACATCACTCAGTCAAAAGGCCTCCTAGATCATCAAGCAAACTACTACTAGAAGTCACCAACAGCTACAATAGCTTTGGAGATGCACTATATAGTAGTTCGGTGGCTAAAAAATGGAACTCTGTCCCTACTAGCATTCAAAACACATCATCCAAAGCCTCCTTTAAAGACCTCATCAGGCAACATCTCAAGCAAAGTTGGCAGTGCCATGATTGCTCCCCAGGCTAGTGAAAGCGGATAACATATGCATACTAAATCTAGAGCAATTGATAATAGTTTTTCAATCTTACTCACAAACACTGGCTAATCTACAATGTATGTACTGTACCTGTGTACTATGTATGTATTCTACCTACATTCCAAAGTTCAGCTGTACACCACAAATCTATTACTTACCTTTATTTTTAAAATTAATATCTTTTTTGATTGTTCTCTCCACTGTAACTGTTTGTGCCGCATACCACTGTAAAAACATGTCTCTTGTAATTTGTGTGTATACTGATTATGTCTAAATAACTAAATGTGTCTGTAATTTTTCTTTGTGGAGCTTTTCTCCCCGGGCCTCTGCTGAAAAAGGGCCTTTTCGGCTCAGTCAGACACCCCCGGTTAACAAATGTAAAATAAAAATAAAATAAATAATAAAAAATATTCATATATTATGATTATGTTTCACAATATTATTGCTTCTAAAATGTTATTTTATATATTATATTATATACTGAATTCTTAATTTCTGTTTTGCTGCAGTTGGTATGAATTTATTTATGCAAATACATTCATTAAAGCTCTGTATACATATCTTTCCCCTAGCAGCAAAGAGAGCTGAAGTATTTCAGCCGCAGTATAAATCTTTGCCACATAACATATAACTCCAACTGCTTTGGGTGACAGCTCAAACCAAAGGAGGGGCTGCTTATTTTTGTATATAGCAAACATCAGCTGAAGGCTAAGAATGTTATGCAAGGTATCCAGCAGAAGACGTCAAATTACTTCAGGATATCTGATTATGTAAGAACCTTATATATCTCTTCTGCATATAAATACAATGTTTTCACCCATATCAATGCTATCATTATTTATATATAATTACTCACCAGTCTAAACAGCAAGGTGGTACAGTGGTTAGAGTTGCTGCCTCACAGCAAGAGGTTCTCCGGTTTGATATTCAGCTGGGGTGCCTTTTGTGCGGAGTCTGCATGTCCTCCTGTAGTTGCGTGGGTTTCCTCTGGGTGCTCCATTTTCCTCCCACATCCCAAAGACATGCTGTAGGTGGATTGGATACCCTAAATTGGCCCTATGTGTGAGTGCGTGCGTGTGTGTGCCTTCTGTGGAAGGTTGGGCTGGCAACTTGACGTTGTAAAACTCCACTGCCAATCATGAGTGGACAGGTGATCCGCTGTGGCGACCCCCTAACCGGGAAAAGCTGAAAGAAGAAGATAAACAGCTTTCCAGTACACTGCAAAATGGACAGTTATATACAGGATTACATTACGTAGTCATACATATTAAGTCTCCAACCATCTCTGAATGAGTTTTTAAGTTTTAAGATATCAAGGCAAGAAAGTGACATGGGAGAGGCAGTCATATAAAGTTTCAACCAAAGTGCTGAATTCTTTGAAGTTCAATTAGAATTAGAGTAAGTAGCTTAGGAAAAAAACATATTTTCTGTTAAGATAGATTGTCCCGGCACATAGTTTACCACAAGATTCACAGTGATGACACCAACATATTAAAATTAAAAAGCCCAAGGAGAAAAATGTAGGCATGCCTCAAGCAGAATTGTAAGGCACCACATTTGTTACTTTCCACACTAAAACAGGTCCTTATCTTATTGACTTCCTGAATAACTTGAGGAATGCAAGAATGTGAATATGATAGTCCAAGTAACACTGTGTTGCATAAAACTTGCAATTAACCTATTTGGATGAATCATATCATTCTGGTGTAAAAAGATAAGCACTGAGACTTCTTTTATACTTTTAAAAAGTCTACATCATACATATACATATATAGAGATGTAGAAGACCCTGGCATGTAGGAATGCACTGATCTGAAATAATGTACTTCTGACAGAGAAACTGTGCCTGTTGTAAGATAAGTAATACAGCAGTGTTTAAATGGAACAACAGAAGCACAAACATAATGCACACATAAACAATACTAACAGTGAGCAATTTAGTGATGAGCTCTACAGTCTGCTACAGTCTATCTGTACTCTTGAAGGAGAATGCACATGTAGTTCTTTATATTACATACAGATTTCAAAAATTGTGTTTTATGAGCATCACAGTTTGCAGTTATAGAAAAAGCTGTGTTTTATGAGCATCACAGTTTGCAGTTATAGAAAAAGCTGTGTTTTATGAGCATCACAGTTTGCAGTTATAGTTGCATGTACTTTGTAACTCCCACAACTGCCACCAACACTGCAAAATCTGTGTCCTACTTGTAATGGAACATGTGATTCCAGTAAAGTATGTTTCAGCTAATGTAGGTTTGAAGTCAAAGAAAGTATTACATTCATGATTTTTGTATTACATTCATGTTTTTTTTTTCTTGTTCAAAACAAAGACTAAAATCACTTATAGTCTGTTTTAGTCCTTACCTCTTGGTAAAGCTCACTTAGGTCCACATGATGTGCTTGTTTAGAGCAGCCAGGGAACTCTCTTGAACAGCAAGTGTCAGGAGCCCAGTCCATCTCTGTCATTTCTAACCAGTCTGTGAAGTACACAACCCCACAGCACTTGAACTGGAAAAGAGAAAGTAAAAAAAAAAAATCAGGAAATTCAAATCTGCTTGGAGCATAGCAACCCTAATTGTGTTCCCTTCTGAAATGCTGAAATACATAAAACAAGAAAATCAGCAATACCAACTGCAATGCCATGCTAGTAGCCTGTACTTAGGAATCAGTCAAGACTGTTTTGCACAGTAATATATCTTAGAAATATGCAATTGATGCCCTGTTGCAAAGTTTCAGTTTTCAGACAAATTATTTAACATACATTCGTATTAGATACCAAAGAGCGAGATGTTTAGCTACTTCTGATAATCACTCCAATGTAATCAGCAAGTAAATAAAAAGATATATTAAACTAATGTACAGAAGATGGCAAATTATGTACTGTATTACTGATTTATCTGAGTATAATGATCATTATTACTTCCGATCCTGTGGTCTTTTGATTCGCACTAGTGATAGTCCATCTTTGAGTTAGTGGTATCTGAATAGTGTAAGTGTACTGAATTCATTTTTACTAAAAACTGTTTGATCAAAAACTAATAATTGAACATAATGTTTAGGGAACAAAAAACTTTTATTTTGCAGGAGACAAGCCATCTCTACACCCACTCATGGGGGTGACTGACCCTCCACACCCCTCAGTTTATATATACCAAATCCATGGTTGCTCAACAGTGGGAAAAAGTGCAACCTCAAATGCTGTTTTTGCTGATTAATATTCAAATGGATGATATTCAGTGAAAGTGCATTCCATATATCGACTGGTTCTCATGAAAGTCAAACTGCACGGTTAGCAGTGTGATGACGTGAAATGGTTAGGCATTAAAGACAGTGTGTGTATTGATGTGGAACCATTAGGCATTAGAAGTTACATCAGCCTGCAGGAACCTCAGCAAGTTATGGAGAGCTGGGTGCACTGCTGCACGTGATGTTCACAGCAGATGATACAGGGCAAGTAGTATTCTTACACGACATGTTGGTGAACAAAAATAATCACTGGCAGTTGATGACTAGGACTAAAACTGTGAGTTATTATTCAGCTACTTCCTGTGGTACAGGGTTTGATTCCTCAATGTTCATTTGCCTACTGTGTGACCTTAAGCAAATCACTTAGCCAGACAATGCTTTGAGGAAACTGGAAATTTGGGCTACGCTTATTAATGGTCTACTGGACTGCAAGCATATTAGCTACCTATGAATCTGAAGAAATAGGTATATCTCTGTCCCACCAAAGCTGTAATGCCAAGTATACAAATGAGAGAACCTGCAGAGAGATTACAGGTGTGCAACAGCAGAGGAGAAGGATAAGTCAATGAGTACTGCCCAACTGGCCTGATTTCAAGTAAAAGCTCAAGAGCTGGATGGTGTAAATAGGAAGAACAGGTATTACCCATTCTGGAGGGGTGACAGAGTCTGTTTGTACTTAAGGTATATTAGTGCTAATTAATTTCCCAGATGGAGACAGAAAAACAACAGTGAGAGGCTGTCTGGTACCCATTGCATGCTCTGCCCTCAGGCTGTCACTGGGCACGCATAAGCATGGGGGAATTAGTAGGAAACACACTCCATGACAACAGCGTCATGGTGCCCCAGGGTCATCAATTTCCTCACCAGCCCCAGACATAGGTTGGGACTAGTGCAGTGGAGGCTAAAATGGGTCAGGTAGACCAAGTAGACAAGGCCAGGAACTGGACGCAGCTGATGATCAGCTGTGGGGTGCCCCCCCCAAAAAAAACTAAACAAATGACTAAAGGCAATGAATGTGTGCAACAGCAAACAGGAGAAGAACATCAGAGCTAACATGAAAGAATAAAAGATACTCTTGGTACTTCTAATAATTATGTAAGACAATGCAGAACCTGCATGACAGTGATAAAGATTTACAGAAAGATAGACCATGATTGTCATAATTGTGCAGGTCAAAATAAAACAGAATCAACTGAAGAGATGCCATGTTGCTCAAGGTGTGATTGATGGCATGATTGCAAGGTTTATGCTGCAATGAATAAAGAATGGTTTCTTGATTCACATTTTGAAATATGTAAAAAAAGAAAAAATAGGTAGAAAAACATTCAGCAATTAATTGATGACATCAAAACAAATAAATTATCCATTAACTCAGCTACAGAGTATAAATTGTTTGTGAATGCCACAGGGTGTGTGTGTGTGTGTGTGTGTGTGTGTGTGTGTGTGTGTGTGTGTGTGTGTGTGTGTGTGTGTAAATGTGCAGTATCCTTGGGCAATGGAGGTGACAGTCATGAAGGAGTGATGAGTGACTTGTGTCAGCTCATCTGTCACAAGCAGGGGAGGGGCTCTTGCCAAGGCACATCTTTGATGGTTGAAACACTTGTGGAGACCAAAATCGTGTCAGTGTGCCACCTGAGAGGAGGGAGGCTTTGGTTGAGTTGCATGTAAAGACATGGATAATTACACTGCCATTCTACCACATACTCTTCTTGGACACTATTGGCATGTGTAGGTAGGGGAAAAACATGTACAGCATAATAAAAAAGGTGGTGATGGGTGCCTGGATGACAGCCTTGGAATATGCTCTCATCTTAAAGGAATGAATAGGCTGGAGCCAGCTCAGAGAATGAAGGTGCCAAGACATTGCAGGGGACTAACATTTCATAGGTATCAGTGACAATAAAAATATGTGTCTATAGTGGATATGTTCGTCCTTCCCTGGCAGCTGCAGGAACAGCCTTCATAGCACTGGTCATAACCCCCTCCACAGGTACAAGGTGTTAGGAGTACAGTCAGGAGATCACTGAAACTGCCAGGGAAGAAGAAAAGTAAATAAATGAATGAATAATACCGATGCAGTGGAAGCGCTTTTTCTACATAGGCCATTTTGTTTCATTTTTATTTTATTTTCTTGTTTGAGAGTTGAGTGTAGCACCTTTAAGCTTCTATATGGTAGCTAAATTCGGCTTTCTTTCAGCAGCAACTGTTCTAGTTGTGGACATTGTGTGTTACGGGCATTTTGCCTGTGACTGAACCATAGTATTCCATCTAGCAAGCCAGGAAAAGACAAAAGGTCTACTACAACAAAACTTTCTCCCAAAGCAAACAGTAAGAGTACAAAACCCAGTAGAAAAACATTCAGAGCAGCAAAAGGCTATATACTCGAAGCAGCTACAATTCTCAAATCATACACCTAATAATAACACCTGCTCATTTATTCAGGAGAAACAAAAAGCATCTCTATCAAACAGGACTGACTACTTCCAAAAAAACATAGAGCCTATGAAGTGTTACAAGAAATGACAAGCCAGTTCCAGGATGTTACAGATGCCAGATAAGAAATGTGTACCAGCAGTTCAAGAAGGTCCTTTAACAAAGAAAGTTACAGATTGCTCACATCAGAATTTAGCAGACACCGACAATAAACTTGCTAAAATGAGTCAACTGGATGTGACTGACTGTATCTAGCAAGAGAACCATTGCAAAACCCAATTCAGATAAATTGCTATGAGTCCAAGAAGATGGCATAATTTCAATATGTGATCTGACTTTCTATTTGATAGCAATGATTGATTAATATCAACAATAAGTAACTTTGCTCTTTTGTGACCTGTAGAGTTTAACATTATATCACGAGATATGTAGATATAGTACAAATAGTGTTAGCTTAAAAAAAGAATTATAAAATTCACTCTGAAAAGGGGGTACAAAATACAGATACAGTAAGTAAATCAGTGAAATACCCATAACGCTAGTAAATGCTATATGTCACATAACTTCCTTCATCAGGCATATCAGTAAAAAGACAAAATTCATCCAATTGGCTCTCCCATATTATAATACATTGTACAGGCAAGTAGTGGCACAGAAACAAACCCAAGAATAAACCACAGCAATGACCTCCATCTGCTGACTAAGCTGAGAAACCAAATGATCTACAAATGATGGTGCCAAGTGACCCACTGATAGTGGAATCAAGTGGCACAGTATCATTGCAATAGGGTAATCACCGTTCTTCAGACTTAGGAATCACCTTCTACACAGTCCAGCTAAGACATCAACGCAGGTGGTATCAGTGCATCCAGTCCAAGCCCTGATAAAACGCTTGTAAATCATCTAATCTCAGGAAGATGATGGAGACTATGATAGATCAGTGCAAGATCACGGTGACAAAAGCATCCTGAATATGAAAAATGACCATCAAATTCCACATGCAGGAGCAAGGCAAATTGAAACAAAGTAACCTACAGAATAGTAAATGGTGCTGTAAATAACATGAAAATGATGTCATAGATGCATTCATTTGTGTTCATTGCTTCTTCTTTTGGCTTTTTCTGGTTTGGGGTCACCACTGCAGATCACCTGTCTGCTCATGATTGGCAGTGGAGTTTTATGGTGTTGAGATGCCAGCCTGATGCCCAAGCTTCCACAGAAGGCACACAAACACACACACACACACACACACACACACACACACACACACACACACACACACACACTCACACCTAGGGCCAGTTTAGAGTGTCCAATCCACCTACAGCATGTCTTTGGGATGTAGGAGGAAACCGGAGCACCCAGAGGAAACCCACATGACCACAGAGAGTACATGCAGACTCCACACAAAAGGCACCCCAGCTGAGGATCGAACTGAAAAACCTCTTCCTGTGAGGCAGCAAAGCTAACCGCTGCACCACTGCGGCTGCCCAAGTGTGTTCATTACTAATTCTCTGAAATGGCATCACTACAAAGGTTAAACATAGTGTTTCTTCAGTCTTTGGGCTCTAGGCAGACGTACTCCTTTCATGCGTAACCCCAGATCACTTTGGTTAGGTGACAAACATCAAGAAAGTGGCATCTGGTGGACTTACACCCTCAATTACAAGCTGAAGCTCATTAATGACTCACAGAGTTAATTTTTTGTACTAGACTTCAAGCTCACTGGAATATGTACAATTTGAACACTATATACATTCCACCAGCCTCCACCACCCTTTCACTGTCTGAAACCTGACAAATGCAGACAATGTGCAAAGAACAAGAATTCTGAGGCTCATCCCACTCTTTCCTATCCTCAGGTGCTGAAATTAGCACAACTGAGCTCTGTCAGAGACATATCTAGGTCCATCTAACAAGGCAAATGTCTGTAGGAAGTCTGTTATTCAGTGCAAACATCACCCCCCTCTCACCCACTAAAGGGCCCATCTCAATACCGAAAGATTGCCAAATTCTGGTAATAATGGTCAAACAGGTAAAAACGCACTCTACAAAGCTAAGAATACAACATCCATAGGACCAGATGACATCCCAGGCTGTGTACTACATGAACTACAAAATGAACTGGCACCTCACCTAAGTGCCATGTTTAATCATAGCCTCACCTCAGGCTTCATGTCCACTGAGTGGCGCACAGCTACAGTTATCCCAATCCACAAGGGGGAATCCACCTTGGATCCCGAGAACTACCGCCCCATCAGTCTGACAAGCCTGATCTGCAAGGCCATGGAACGTATTATCATAGAACTTATAAACAAAGACATTGGCAACCTTCAAACACTGGACCCCATGCAGTTTGGGTTCGTGAAGGGACGATCTTGTCTCCTGAAGCTGATTGACTTCTTCAAATCAGTCTTCAGGTCTGTGGACAAGGGTAAGGTGGTCCACAAAACCTATCTTGACCTCCCCAAGCCCTTCAACACAATCCCCCACTCTGGAATCATTGATAAACTTACTATGCCGGGCATTAATCCCTATGTCACTTGATGGGTTGCCAACTGGCTTACTGTCAGAACCCACACTGTAAAAGTAGCCGACTCCAAATCCAGCTCCAGACAAGTAACAAGTGGGGTACCTCAGGGTTCAATCCTGGGACCGCTCTTGTTTGGCATCTACTTCTCTGAAGTACAGGCCAACACTAAGGGACTCTGGCTAACAAAGTTTGCAGATGACTGCAAACTGGGAGCCATTATTGAATCCCCAAATGATGTGGATATTCTACAAAAGGGCCTTACAGAAACATATGCTTGGTGCCAGAGCCATGGGCTCAAGCTCAGTGCCAAGAAATGTATAGTTATCCCCTTTGGGAAAAAACATGTACCCGTGAATTACCACATAGGTGGCAGTACACTAAACACCAAAAGTGTGATAAGAGACTTAGGGATACAAGTGGACAGTGGTCTCACCTTTGATAACCACATCGCCACAACAGTCAGGAAATCCTTCTATGTGGCACACCTCATTACTAAGGGCTTTTCATCCAGAAAAAAGGAGGTCATTGTCCCACTGTACTCATCCCTCATTAGACCCATTATAGAATACAATGCCCCGTTTGGTATGTACCTCTCAAGACATCTGCAACAACTGGAAAAGCCGCAGAAATGCCTCACTAAAAGAATCACAGGCCTAAAGCAGATGTCTTATGCTGACTGTCTAAAAAAACAGCTATACCCTGTCGCATATCGTCTACTCAGAGGCGATCTCTGCTTAACATACAAAGCCATGTCAAAGTCAAACCCAGAGCTGTTGGACATGCTACACTTAAAGAAATCCCAATCCCTTAGAGACACACACTCCAGGGATCTAAACCTTGTCATCAAAATGAACAAAACATGCTGGAGGGATAGGTTCCTGACCCAGAGACTCCCCAGACTCTGGAATAGACTGCCCATACATGTCAAGCAGAGCGCCTCTTTAGGCCCTCTTCAAAAGGAACCTTGATGATTGGATGGGCGATAGGAAATTCACCCCAGGGATCACATCAATCACCCTGCTAGACAGGGGTCAAGGGAAGTAAATACTGTGGGAAGAAATATCCAGGGAATTGTTACGGCTAGGCTTGTATAGGTCCAAGGGCCAATAGCCTAGTACCAACCTATAAACCTATGAACTCTGCAGCATCGATGGAATCTTTGTTCACCTTAAGGATGTAATACAGAAAGCCTTAGGTAAGGGAAAAAGATGTGGAGTGTTTGCTATGTCAGAAAAGTCATCTGTTATGGTCATTAGTCACTGGGAAGCCATTACATAATAATCCACCCATCTGTTATCACTCCATCTAATGTGGGTGAAGTGGACAACCTTCCATCTTAGATGGATGGTCTGGTTAGTTATATACTTAGAAATCTGTTACAGTCAACTACTCAGAAATCAAAAGTATAAATGAAATGCATGTGAAGTCCTAATATATCAACCTAGATTGTGTAGTTCTTGCTATTTTTTTATAACAAATGTTTAATGAGTTGATGTGTACCAGCTTTTTATTTCTATAACCAGTCAAGTTCCATCTACTAGCTGCCTTATGGTCAAACTAGTTTTAGAGCCTTTATGCTCTGAATTGCAGCACTTGTGATGGTAGGCAATGATTTCTCAGATATGTGACTCAATGCTTTTTGTTCTGTATGCTTAATATAAAAGAATCTTTTATAGAATCTTTTGTAGAACAGACTCCACTGATATTTGTAAAATCTGGTAAAATATGTCTGAAAACACTAAAATAAGTAAAATGTTCAGAGAAATCAGTATTCGCAGAAGTAAACCTAGGCTTGAGTACAAATAAATTATAATTAATAAAATATTTCAAATTATTACCAAACATGTTAGTGCATTAATTTAAATATTCTTGCATCAATAATTAATAAAACAGATCTTATAGTACACATTTTTCAGGGCATGTGATCTACAAAAATTGCTGCCTGGTTAAGTGATCATTTATATATATTTGTGTTCCACATCTGGAAATATCTGTAATTGGTTCTTATACACAATTGCACAGTACCACTCTTTCAAGATAAAAATGCTTTGTCTTTAGCTGCAGTCATTAAGAATACTCACTGGTACCCTATCATGAAAAAACAAACAAACAGTGGTCCTGTCAAAAGGCTTGCTAAGATATCTTGGCTTTGCTTCTCCAATTCCTGGTGCACTGTTCATCTTGTCATGTTCTGAGGAATGGGAACATTTACCCCTCCCTTCTAATCTACTAAAATTGCTGCCAGACTAAATGATCATATTTATATTTGTGTTCTACATCTGGAAGCATCTGTGACTAATTCTTGTACACAATTTGGGGAAGTTGCATAAATACATGGTACCACTCTTTCAGGATAAAAATATTTTTTCTTTAGCTGCAAACATTAAGAAGGCTAATTTGCATTCTACCATGAAAAGAAAACAGTTTTCCCATTTAGATGCTTTGTGTACGAAGTACTACAAGAGTTAAAAGTCTTGCTGAGACATCATGGCTTTGTTTCTCCAATTTTTGACACAGCATTCATTTCTAAGTTTTCTGAGGACTGGGATCAACACTCTCAGAGTCTAGTTTGTTGATGCCTGGATGCAGTCAGCTGTTGGAAACCAATGTTTTTTCATATTTATAAGGTACTTCCTTAGAAGCTGAAGTTATTTATATAGCATAATCAAAGCTGAAATTGGATTACTCAGCATTATATATGGTACATTTGATTTTTTTTTTTTGACATTGTTATGCGAACTGCCACATTCGCAAGGCTTTAGATGTAGGACATAACCTTCGATTTAATAGGTTACTATAGACCTACTTGCCCCTTTAACCAGGATGCTGAAACCTCACAGTTGACTACTACAGTGAGTGCAAGGAGGCAGGGCTTCTGCATGGAGGAGTGAAGGGGATTTTGCCCCCTGAAAAAAATAAATTTTCGAATTCTGCAGTGAACTATTAGTCTTTGCTCACACATAGTACTCAAGACTGTGGTATTCACTCACATATTAAGGAATTATTTTGCTTCCATATTTTTTCATTACTTTCAGAAGCTTGGGTAACTGAAATTGGTTTTGCTGAACCCTTTACTTCCCTAACGTTACCAAAGGTTCCAGAGGTACTTCCTAATTGATAGCACAAATATTTCTTTATCACAGCTGCGTGGATCTAACAATTCTGTTTTACTTTGGAATGTCATTACAACTTGGATCATGCCTTTAAACATTAAAATGTTACTAGAGAAAGCTCTACACATCCAGTGGCATAAGTGAAAACCCTTCCTCATAATAATTTCATAAACATGCAGAGAAAATAATATAGACGGCTGCTCCAGTAAAGATATCATGCACCCCTGGACACTACACACCTTTAGAGTGACCAGCTCATCACTGAGGTCATTTTGTTGCCAGACCATGTACTTCTAAACAATAAATACCCCCTTCTTCATATCTGTAATATGACAGATTTAAGCTCAGGCAGGGCGGACTATGCATTTACATTTACTCCCCTTCTATTTACAGTGGTTGCCAGAGACACCCTTTTTTAATACACTGTACAGAGCAGCTTTCTTTAAACCAACAGTTACTGTGACCATGTGAAAGCTCAACACAGTGAAAACACACTGGGCCATGAAAAGGTCTCACTTGTTAATAATATACTCAGCCAGTTCTTAGTGCATCTCCACTGCATCCTTTCCAGTAATGTCCGTGGACAATTCAATTTGTAATGCTTTGCCTACGGTTAAATCTGATTTTAACAGTAATCCTTCATGGATACTCTCACCATGTGTACCCACAATATGGCTTGCTTCTCAACATCTCTATCAGTCCATCCTGAAAAAAAAAAATGTTGACGATTTACACAGCTTGTTTATACATTCAGAAATTATTTTGCCAGTCTTTTGGTTTTGCTTGTGAAATCGAAAGCATTCAGCTGTGGCATATGCTTTTCAAGTAAAGTAAAAGTAAGAGTGGCAGAACGTTTGTAATAAAGAGACAGATGAGCATTTCTTTTACCACCCAGCTAAACAAGTTATGTTCCAGACTCTAATGGACTAAGTAAAGATGACAACTACTTTGTGTGTTCACTGTTGTAGCAGTCATGATACACGTCTTCATTTGCCATGTAACATTGATACACGTCTTCATTCGCCGTGTAACATTGATACACGTCTTCATTCGCCGTGTAACATTGATACACGTCTTCATTCGCCGTGTAACATTGATACACGTCTTCATTCGCCGTGTAACATTGATACACGTCTTCATTCGCCGAGTAACATTGATACACGTCTTCATTCGCCGTGTAACATTAATACACGTCTTCATTCGCCGTGTAACATTGATACACATCTTCATTCGCCGTGTAACATTGATACACGTCTTCATTCGCCGTGTAACATTGATACACGTCTTCATTCGCCGTGTAACATTGATACACGTCTTCATTCACCGTGTAACATTGATACACATCTTCATTCGCCGTGTAACATTGATACACGTCTTCATTCGCCGTGTAACATTGATACATGTCTTCATTCGCCGTGTAACATTGATACACGTCTTCATTCGCCGTGTAACATTGATACACGTCTTCATTCGCCGTGTAACATTGATACACGTCTTCATTCGCCGTGTAACATTGATACACGTCTTCATTCGCCATGTAACATTGATACACGTCTTCATTCGCCATGTAACATTGATACACGTCTTCATTCGCCGTGTAACATTGATACACGTCTTCATTCGCCGTGTAACATTGATACACATCTTCATTCGCCGTGTAACATTGATACACGTCTTCATTCGCCGTGTAACATTGATACACATCTTCATTCGCCGTGTAACATTGGTACACATCTTCATTCGCCGTGTAACATTGATACACATCTTCATTCGCCGTGCAACATTGATACACGACTTCATTCGCCGTGTGACATTGATACACGTCTTCATTCGCCGTGTAACATTGATACACATCTTCATTCGCCGTGTAACACTGATACACATCTTCAATCGCCGTGTAACATTGAGCAATACTGCACACTAGCATTAACAACACCCATGCAATTAAATCAGTTCACCACTTTTTGACATGGAAAAGTACAATAACCTACTACTCACTTTTCCTGAACATGCACATTTTGTTTCTGAAAGAAACAACTTAACCTGCGGCCATAAACATCAAGTGCATCTTGTAAATATATAGACAGTGACAGCATATGACTATCACTTCATGAAATTAAATTACTTAAGAATCGTGCACCTTTTTATTAATTTATTAAACAACTTTAATAGTCAACAAACATTTGGAAGCTTTAGTACTTTGCACTGATGACAAAAGAAATTCATCCGCAACTTTATATGCATAAACATTTCTTGTTTATAGTAATATGCAGTTTATTTTTTAATGGGTACATCTAACAGGTACACTCTAAATGGAAATGTACATACGGATTCAGCCCTTCCACAGTGGGTTCATACACACAATGCACATAATTACAGCTATTTTGCATGGCTTTATTTGTCTGTCAAAAAGTGTCATTTACTATAAAAATACACCCCAAAAACCCTGATTCAGATAAACTATTACCTGTGTACACCACAGGTTGGGGGATGCATTTTTTGACAGCACATGTGGTTATTTAAGACTTAGCTCACATCACACTACAGATGAGGAATTTGAAATATTAAGGAAACAAAGTAAGAACAAGTGAAAATAAGGCAAGAGTACTGATACAAAGTTTGATGGCGTTGAGGAAACAATAAGTGAAGAGACAGAAAGAAGACAACATGAAAGGAGAGTGGGCACTGAGTAGAAACAGGGTCTTTTCATTTGGAATCATCAATGTTTATGTATAAAACATGAGAAGGATAAGGTAGTCTAATACATTTTTGCACATCTTCAAACAAGTGAGTGCCATGGATTCATGATGTGGTACACAGGCATAAAACACTCCTGTTCAGTTAGCCACTAAATGCTACAAAAACATTATCTCCCCTTGCAGTGTCCGTGGTACAGCACATTCTGGTGATTCAAAGTTTTTTTGATTTGCCAGAATGTCAGTGTGTGTGTGTGTGTGTGTGTGTGTGTGTGTGTGTGTGTGTGTGTGTGTGTGTGTGTGTATGTGTGTGTTTGTGTGTATCTCTCTCTCTCTCTATATATATATATATATATAAATATATATATATACATACATATATATATATATATATCTATATCTATCTATCTATATATATATATATATATATATATATATATATATATATGCATACATATATGGCTCACAGTATCGAAACACCACATCGTCGAAGACCATATTATTGAGACGACATTGCTGAATCCTCATAACATTGAACACCCAGAACCATGAAATCTAACCCCGGGAAGTGAACCACTTGGCCACCAGGACAAAAAAAAAACAAAAAAACAACACAGCAAGTAAAATCCAACAAAGTCTTGCTAATGCAAACAGATTATGCATGTAGCAGAAACCATTTTAAAACAGGCAAGTTAATCTGACATTAACTCCGACATTTAGGACTGGGTACAATAAAAAGCTAAAGAAGAAAAAAATAGAAAGAAACCAGAGGCACATTTAGCATGGGGAGGGTTTCCTCAGCTGCATCTCAGCTGTGCTCATCTCAGTGGCATGGTCAGAGCCATCAAGTACATTTTTCCACAAAATAAAACATATTCATAGTTCTTCATCTGTTTCTATACATAAAATGCCTAGTAAACCATCAGGATATCTGAAAATACCTAATTGTTCTGATACAAATGTCTCACTTCCCTTCACTATGATTTTTTTTTTTTTTGCAAACTGTCCCTCTGCCAACAGAACTGTTTACATGCTGACTGACATCTTGGGTGGGCCACCTTCTCACAAATACAGATTCCTTTCACAAAAATATCTGTTCCCATGCTGTCCTTCTTCTATGAGGTTTCATGGGACAGTCAATACCATAGTAATGGAAATGGTTCTTTTCTGCACCCCTCCCCTAGCATAGGTGCCCCCCTCTCTCTTAGGCTGCAGGATGACACACCATAGCACCCTTGTCTGAGCTTACAGGTGCGCTTTCCTTCCAGAGCTGGTGCAGCTTTTACCAATGCTGTTTTTTTCCTTTGTCATGAGAATCAGTGCAGGTCAGGTTACCATGTTCCAGACTTATTTGCATACTTACATCAAGTACTTAAAAGTGATGAGCTGCCTTTTTTAAGTGTAGCATCCCTTGTGACCTTATTTGTGGTATTTCTACTAATGCAAGTAAAAACTTCCTAGTGGTAGTCAGGTTGGTCTCTTGTAAGATCTGCAAGACTCTTTTTGGAACGGACCTAAGCACAGGATCAGTTTCAGCCATCCACAGTGTTAGTGTAAGATGCCTTAGTACTGGGTACAGCAGGTACTTGCCTAGTTACTAGTGAGCATGTGGTTTGGAGTATGTCTGGCTCCTCTTTCCTTAAAAGTATCATTTTGTGAGAGCCAAGTCTGCTTTAGCCAGGGCTGGGGTATTATGGGGTATTATCTCAATGAGGTCTCTCTCTATTCTCTCACTTTAAGGAGGACCCCTGGAAACAAAGGGAAGGGGCAAGAATCCATGAACCCCATGTCTGAGTGTATGTCATATGACTGAAGGACCATATGATGGAATCCGAGAATATCGACTCTTGGAAACCAGCTACTTCTCTGCAAGTCGCACTGGTAAAGTGGTTGCATTGTCATCTCACAGCAAGAGATGCTCCAGTTTGAATTTCAGCTGGGTGCCTTCTGTGTGGAGTCTGAATGTCCTCCCTGTGTTCATGTGGGTTTCCCCCGGGTGCTTCGATTTCCTACCACATTACAAAGACATGTGTCTGGAGCATTTCTCCCCGGGCCTCCTCTGAAAATTGGCCTCGTTCCAAGTCAGACTTTCCTGGTAAACAAATGTTTAATAATTAAAAAGTCAGTATTTTTGGGGGTTGGGTGTTTGCCTTTTTCCCAATGTTGAGTGATCATGGATTTGATATATATAACAGGTAGGGGTGTGTGGGAGGTGCAGAGAGGCTTGTCCTTCTACAAAATACTGTCTTTTGTGATGCTGACTTCCAGAGGAGAAACCAGTTTGATCTTCAGGGATTCCATCATATGGCTTTTCATCATATGAAACAGATCCCCATAGCTCACTAGGCCAAAAATGCTTTCACTAGCCATATTCTCCTTTATACGTACATACAACAGAATTTCCTGAAATGCTGGTTCACGGATGAAGCAGACAGGACCAAATTAATGCAAAAGGGTTGCAGGTGTTCAGTAGCTATACGATATGGTCTTGTGTCCATTCTAAAGAAAAAACTGAGCTTCCCTGTCTTTTGGTGGACCGCATGACTATGTTGGTATCTTTTACTAGACTGCGGACAATGGTTCCAGGTCAACTTGTATATTTGTAAGGCATACATCAGAGCTATCACCTCTTCGATAATGGTATGCATGACACCATCATTATTGTTACACCCTCTCAGAAATGTAAGGGCTCCTGTATGAGCTTCACCAGTAAAGATAGAGGTATCCATCATTATGATTTGTAACCCCTGGGGGGGCTACAAATGGCATTTCTGGGACAGTTTGCCTTTGTGTCACCCGCTGTTTGAACTGTATCAGAACTAAAGGACAAGACCCTTTGCAGCAGCTGGAGGTGCTGCTGGCATACATTCCTCTGGTACCTGAATCTTCTAAATAAGCCTAACTAAGGTACCACCAGAACAGAGTCCAGTATGTATTGCAGTGCTCTAAGGAGTGGCACTGATGTTAAGTATGACTCCCCTACTGCTTCAGTCAAGAAAGAATACATCATAGGTATTTTTTTTTTTGGTAGAAGGAACAGTCTTTCTTAGTATCTGGTATCAAATCAGTGAGATGAGATGGACTGGACTTTAGTAATGGACAGAGATGACTAGGCTGGTCAGGCAGGGCCTCTCCTTATCTACCAGGACAACTGGGCATCCCTTCCTCCCCATCTCTCACTCATGCTTGGGGCCAGTGAGAAGTCTGAGGTTCCATGTGTCTCATCATATTGCTCTCATGCAGTGTTCGTTTCTCATTATGCCATAACTTCTCACCACCACACATACACCTGTGACATCTGGATGGATGTGCAAAGGGGATATGCTGGCATTTTGACCCACCTTTGTGGTAACTCAGCCAATGCCTCCATCTATTTCTCTTTAGGGCAACACCCTCCCACACATAGCTGCAACCTCCTCATGGGATTAACTGTGAGGTGCACCCAAGTGAGAAACCCTCGTCCCAGATAGGCACATCGATGCTTCCCTACCAGTACCTCAGACACCTCAACCACAGACAGGGCTTTATCTACACCATGGTGCTGGCTTTATCAGGCATGAAGTAACATATTTTATTCTCCTCACTATGTCTTCCTTGAATTAGCTCTGTAGGAGGAAATCATGTAGGTATGGGTACATGTGAATTCATTCATTTAGACACGGACAAAAACTGGAGCTACACATTTTCTAAGTGAAAATGCTGGGAATAGAGCACAGCCTAAAGGGAAAGGAAGTGAAATGGAAATATGCTACCAGACATAAGAACCTCTTGTGACACTTGTACAGTGGATGGTGCAGTGGTTGCATTGTCACCTCACAGCAAGAGGTTCTCTGGTTTGATTCTTGGCTGGGGTGCCATCTGCATGTCCTCCCTGTATTCATGTGGGTTTCCTCTGGGTACTCTGGTTTCAAGGCTCAGTTACTTGTTAGTACAGCTTCAATGGAATAACCCCTGCCTCTGTGAGTCATCTGCAAGCAGATCCTATGCCTCAGCCTGCAGAACTAACCATTAAAACCATTATCTTAGGTACGCAGAACGTGGATCTGTAGCTACAGTATTGTGCTGAATTTCTAACGTGGTACAGTTAACTGGCACCTATTGGGATTGTTAGATGCCAGGTGACTGTAGTGCCTGATTGCTTGAGAGTTATTACTAAAAGTAGGCCTGACTAATACTGTACCCTATACTGCTTGTTTGATTTTACTTGTTCTTAGGTTGGGAGAGAGGGAATTTATTCCTATCTTCCTTTTTAAAACTCTAAAATTCTAAAAACGTAAGGTTTGTTTCTGCGGGGGTGGGGGGGGACAGAAAGTGTGCTGTATTTCTTTAATTTTTTTTCTGACTGCTTGACTTCCACTTAACTGAGAGTTTACTGTATTAGAATAAAAACTGAGACATCACAATTACTTGTTTATTTTACTGTCACATACTGATGCACTAAAAGTTATGTTAATTTGTCTTCTCAGGTTTTTAGGTTTTGCAGTTGCACAGATACCCTTTGCTTTTTCTAACTAGTAAAATGTGAACAGTATCCCAACTTCACTTATCAGTACATGTTAGCAAAATTGTTTTAGGATGGAAAGAATCACCTTACTCACCAAGTGCAGAAAATGTGCATCTGTCCATGAGCTTTACACCTAAAACTCAGACTTCAGTTTTGGGAAGTTATGTTCACTTTTTGACTTGAGATGATACCAATCCAACCTCTGACAGCTGTTAAGCTTCAGGGAAACTTGTCAGAAAATTAGACATCTTGGATTTAAAGATGTGAGCTGTATCACATTGCAAGTTGCCTCAGAGAAAAAAACAGACAAAGCCTACTGGCTTCACCAAGGAAATGAAGAGTTACAATCCAGTAACCATTTTGCTATGTTCAACTATCTTGGCATTCAACTTGATGAAAAAATTAAAAGTATAAGTGATGGAGGTGTACAGGAATAAACAGATAGGTACTGATCTAGGACTGATTGATTGAATACATTCTTATATATATATATATATATATATATATGTATATATATATATATAT
The DNA here is from genome assembly GCF_019279795.1 of Protopterus annectens. Classification (NCBI taxonomy): domain Eukaryota; kingdom Metazoa; phylum Chordata; order Ceratodontiformes; family Protopteridae; genus Protopterus; species Protopterus annectens. Next base: position 1,441,994,302 of record NC_056745.1, read on the forward strand.
ATATATATATATATATATATATATATATATATATATATATATATATATATATAAATGGTTTCCATTAGTTTGGTCAATTGTGGCTTTGATTGACTTATGTATTGTTAACACTGCCTACGGTTGACAATTGTGCAATAAAGTAAAATTCCCAGGGAAGGGAAATATGCCCTTTCTTTGGTGATTGTGTGATTTAGAAGTTAGTATATATAATTTGCAAATTTGCAGGGGTGTGGGGAGTATCCCCCCAACATATACACACACTGAGGGCAGAATGGAGCTTGAAAACTGCAAAAGCAGTGTTTTTTTTTTTTTTTGCATGTTCTGAGGAGTTAGCTCAGTCTGTGACAAATAAAGGCTTGCTGTTTTGGAACACTATCTGGGTTTCATGATTTTTGGAAATTATTGTAACTGAGCTCATCGATGGAGTTTTAAGACCACTAGTTTCTCTGTTTTTATGACTTTGTAGTATTGTAATTTGCATTACCTCTTTTTATTTCATTTTTACATTTGTTTACCAAGACAGTCCAACTGGACACATGTCCTTTTTCAGATGAGGCTGTTTGGTTACTTTTTTCCTCCGGGGCTAAATCTGAAAATACTCCAATGACATCATTATTCCACCCTTGTTAACACACTGACAATAAACACAAAATAAAAATCAATAACTTAGTGTGGGATTCCGGAATGCTGTCACTTAAAGACGGAAATCCTTCGAGAATAATGTGGAAACTAATAAGACAGAAAGAATGTGTAAAAACTGGCAGCGTATCAAAAAGCCTGGCATTAAAACTAAGAACTTTCAAAAGAACAACCAACCACGATTAGCTCACTAATACCCATCTACAGTTACATAATCTGATTTTTCATTTCTTTGATTACTTGTTTGTGTTATAACTTGCTTGCTGTTTTTGTCTACCAAGGCAAACTTGGAGACAGTCCACTGAGGTCAGTGTTGTATGCTGGTTAGCAAACTGAACATGAAAATAAAATAAATAATTAAATGTGATACCTTGAATTCTGTCAGGCTAGATTGAATTCACAGCCTCAGTTAAATCAGTGTGCGACAACAGTGCTGTATTTAATCTTTCAACTGCTATCAGCCCTGAATAGGATAAGGCAGCCTGGACGTCTAGTGCTGCAGTTATGAGTAACATCATATCACAATCAGTGCTGTTGGCACTAATGTGTTAAATACTGGAGCGGAGTGGAATAACATATGTAAGTCTACATTCAGAAATATGCCTTTAAACTGCAAGTTAAGTAATTCTGCATGTGTGTGTTGTTATTATTATGTGGACATAATTTAAAACCTACAGGTCAGGTCTAGCGAGTAGAAAGAACAAACATAAAGGGTATAATCAGCTTGTTCAAGATGGGTCCAGGTAGTTATAGATTTATGTAAGCATCTTCCGCACTGTTTTTCTTGGATGCAAGTACCTATTACTGTGATGCATGAACACAAACTGGGGTAGTAACTGCCAGAGTACAATACCTTCCTGAATGGCACAAAACAGCACCTAGTACACCATGGGACACATTACTGAGATGCTTATCAATACTGCTCCATAGTCTGTCATCTTGTTTGGAAGTGATTAATAAAACAGCTTTCACTCTCTAGGCAAGATGTGGACTAAAGTCTTACCAAATTATGGAAATATGGCTATCTAGTGCTATCTGAGCTCCCACTTGACTTGCAGCATTGCAAGGGGTCAAACGTGTTTAGTCATGACAGTACATCTATCACAAGGGATAAAGATTTTCATTGCTTTTTTGGCAGCGATATGTTCTTCAGCTCTTTCAGAAGCATATTCACAGGGGAAGGGCATTGTTATACTGCCAGGAGGAGCAACATCAGATGTTACTTGGTTAGATTCGCATTGGTTATGTCACTGGAACCAACAGGTGCTCCACTCCTGACTAGCTTATGAATGGAATTAATTCAGTCAGGGCTTAATTTGCACATGTATTCTCTGCATGGAGCAAAATGCATGTGCAGTGGGATAAAGTTTATAATGTCTTATCCATTATGCTCTGACTTTTATGAATCAGAGGAGGCTTTTGTCCATCACTGTACGCCATAGCAAGGCACAAAATGTTTATGTACAGCAGTAATGCATGTAGGGTAGGGCAAATGGGGCAAAAGTCCTTGTCTTGTACAAGGTGGAATATGCCTACGTCAAACAAATACAAATATTTTTAATCACATATTTATTTTTTAATTTCCCTTTAAGGGGAATGACAATGTATACTTCCTAAATGGAAGTCCAAGTGGCTCCTGCATGCCTCCCAGCCCTGCTTACATCAACTTGCATGGGCACTGTCTCAAAACAACCTGTGACTGGCTTCACAGGTAGAGAGGGTAGTGCCACAGTGCAGTAAAGACAGTCACTCTCTGGTCTGTATCTTTGGCTCCCACAATGAGTTGAGGGAAATCTTTTTTTTTGTTTTTTTTTTGCAATAGAAATCACTCGTGGATGCATTTATTTATAAAAAATGTCAAGACATGGCTATTTGGTTAAATAACGCTGATGGGTAGAGCTGACCAATTCAACTGTGAACTGCTGGGGACTAGGGAGAGAAAACTGAGTGTGAGGGCAGAAAAAACAAACAAGTAAGCAGAAGGGTTATTTACTATGTTTATAGATATAATGAATGAACAACTGAAGGGACTGTTAGACAGAATTGTTTCATTCTGGTATTATTTTGAGTGCTGGTATTTTGTGTACATGGATAAAGTTGAGTCGAACTACTGAAGGGGTCATTGGGGGAAATGTTTCACCTTGGTGCTTGTGCATAGAATATGGATGAACAGACTACTGAAGGGGTCTTGGGGGGAATGTTTCATTTTGGTACTTGTGCATAAATGCAGTGACAGACAGACAGACATTCTGGTGCTTATACATACAAACATACATGGACAGGCAGACTACTGAACAGGTAATTGGGGGGGATGTTTCATTTTGGTGTTTCTGCATACATATATGGATGGACAGACTACTGAAGGGATCATTGGGGGTTGTTTCATTTTGATGTCATTTGGTCCTTGTGTAGATACATGGACAGACTACTGAAGGACTCAGGTACATGTTTAATTTTTATGCTAGTGCATACATGGGCAGACTACTGAAAGGAGCATTGGGGAAAATGATTCATTTTGGTGCTTGCGCATACAAAGACAGACTACTGAAGGGGTGGGGGAAATGATTAATTTTGGTCTTTCTGCATACTTAGACAGACTAATGAAGGGGGAAATTATTAATTCTGGTGCTTCTGCATGCTTGGGCAGACTACTGAAGGGATCAGTGAGGAAATGTTTCATTTTGATATCATTTGGTCCTTGTGTACATATATGGACAGACTACTGAAGGGCTCATTGGGGATACGTTTCATTTTTGTGCTAATGCATACATGATTAGGCTACTGATGGGATCTTGTGAGAAATGATTCCTTTTGATGTCATTGTGGTGGTCATGTGCATATATGGACAGACTACTGACAGGGACACTGGGGGAAATGACTCATTTTGGTGCTTGTAAACACAAAGAGAGAATACTGAAGGAGTCCCTTGGGGATAATGATTAATTTTGGTGCTTCTACATACATGGACAGACTACTGAAGGGTTCCTTGGGGGAAATGTTAAATGGCGCACATCACCCTGGAACATATGACAGTGTTTAACACTTCATGCAACAAAACTATGATGTTATTCAGTCATCCTTTAGTTTTAATATCCATATGGTTTCTTTAAATTGCTAAAGCTGTGTTGTGTTTGGTTATGCATCACATGACAGTTAAATAATTAACTCTAAAAATGCATTAAACTCTCAATAAAACTTCCTGTTTGGACATGTTTTTGACCGTCTTGATCTCTTATGTTTTTGTGTAAAGTTGCTATTAAGGCATTTTTCCCACCCTTGGTCAAAAAATTATTATTTTTTTTGATCTGTAGGTAGAGGGCACCAAATGATGGTCTTGCCCTGGGTTCCAAATGGCCTACCTACTCCTCTGATAAACAGTGCTTGTAATTTGCAAACCCAATTAAAGCAACCCACTATATCAGGCAAAGATGCAAGGGCATCTGTGGGTATTGTTAAAGAGATTTCAGGCAATTCAGCTAAAAAATCAGAACAAAAATGCAGTCTACAGTAAAAAAAGGCAGGAAACAGTAAATAGAGAAAGGCATAGTAACAGTGTATGAAACGGCAGTTCTCATGTCCGCAGAGGTGACTTAGAAAAGAAGAGATAACAGTCACTCCCCAAGTTTGAGCTTTTGATACTTAACAACCAAAGGTGTAAGGAACTTGCCCAAAAAACATTCACAAACAACCTAATTCAGGCAGCAATCCTGCATTTCATTGACTCATGAATTAATTGTTGGAATGTTTAATCAACTCTTCATTTTACTGAGTCTGTAGTTTGTGTAGTATGTACTACTGAGCGTTGTTGACTTTGAGGCTTTAAAGGAACATTCACATAGGCTGATTGTCTGTGCAGTTAGTATATGGAAGTGTAAAAGGTATTAGTTTGAAGCATTCATGCTGACTGATGAAGCTACCCACAAAATATAGGTTACTAGGTTTGTCTTTTATGTTACAGTGATCATGGATTTTAGTTTAGACACTTTGTGAGTTACTTACAGAATGTAAAAGCTTTTTGTGTTTGTACTGGCTGATACTGGTCCTATATTCTATTCTTTATCCTTGTATCCTGCCATAGCATGCATACATGTGTTGTTTTACATTTTTAAATTAGGTTTTGAAAGAAGCTTTATTTACAGAGGTTCATAAGAAAATGCTAAGTTACCAGTCAGCAGATTATTGCAAGTCTAGTCAATAACCAGAGGTTAGAATTAAACCCTGTGCCTTGTGTTTGTGAGGTTAAGATCTTAACCATTATGCCAGCCCTTGCCCCCCATGTTTCAGTGCTGAATCTCTGAAATGTTTGCAGATGTGAAACACCTTTAACAGCTGGTACAATGTAGTGAAGTATGAGAAACTTTTGATCTTAGTGTAATGTTCAATTGACAGTGAAATGTAAAACTCTGGATTTATGTTTATTTCAATGACATATTTCTGGATTAGATGTGCTTTATTCTGTTGTATTATTAAATGATTTAGATACTAATGTTGAGAGTTCACGTTTGATGTAAAGTAAAACCGTCTGTTGTTGAGGTAATACGTTTTGCTGAAATCTATTTCTGCACTTAGCCACAGATCCAGTCAAGCTACAAAATAAATGCACTGAACTGCGGATGGAGTTTTGAGTTTTTCAGACATAATAATCATAAAAACGAGGGAGACTATGGAAACAAATCAATAATGACTGCTTCACTGCAAATGCAGAAATGAAAAATGCAAAGTTCTGAGACGAAAGCAAATATCCTTGAAACTCTTCTTATTTGTTTGAGAGTCTAGGGTGCATGAAAACAGCATCTTACTAAGTTATCACCTCATCAGAGAAATATGACCCATGCATGGTTTATCTATAATCAAAGGAAAAAACTGGAACAAAAGCTTAAATGCACAGACTAGCTAGGACTGAAAGCTAAAATAATAAAAGAGAGCTACAGAAATGCTTACTCATGTAAGGATAGTTTGACCAAACGCTTTATTTTACTTTAGAGTTCTATTTGAACAGACACAGACTACAGAAAGAGTCAAGAGAATGGTAAAAGGGAAGCAGGACACACCAAGGCATCGTGTAGACCCAGAACACTTTAAAAGATAGATTCTGAAAGAACACTATCAATTTACAGATTGCAGAGGAAGAAGATGAAGCAGCAGTTGCCACTGTCTCATGCAAATTCATCTTCATTGCTGGGTGGCCTGATGTAAATTGCTCTTACATACTGGGTGGGAATGTGGGATTCTGACAAATTAAACAAAATGAGGCAAACTCTGTGATACACACCATCCAAACACTCTTGGTCACATGAGATTACCATTTGCCATTTAATTAGTTTCAACATGCTGTTGTTGGGGTACACTATGAATAATCATATCTTGTTTAATCAATAAGCAGTTACTCAACCCCAAAACATCTAAAACCTTGGAAGGTCCCTATACAACACTGCTGCAATCCCAAAGCTGCAAAACACAGAAAACATTTATTGTAGGGGGTATGCACCCTTGCATCCTACTAACATAGGATTAAGTCCCTACACTGTAAACTTATATATATATATATATATATATATATATATATATATATATATATATACTAGAGTTTTCACTGTGTGATACCTTAAACCTCTTGTAGTGGAGGCCCATGGGATATATGCAAATGACCCCTTAAGGGCATCAACTGTTTCAGCTACATGGATTCTGAATGTTCACGACTTTTTTACTTTTTAAATGTTTATGGTTGCATTCAGGCCAGTTAAGCCAAATCCACTAGCTGTGGACATGCAGGTTATACTTTTTTTTTTGACCTCATCAGCACTGCATAAGTGGATAGCTTGGCTATACTTCAAAAACACAGGGTCTTTAAACCCAGCTGATGCCCATAAAAATTAAGATGCCTGAAAAATATCCCAACTAACATCCAAACCAAAGGAAAAAAAAGAACACACGGGCAAACCATTCAGTAAAAATGCAAGAAAAACCCAGCCAGGCTAGGGTTTTCACTATCTGATCCCTTAAATCTCCTCTATTTGGAAGCCCATGGGATATATGCAAATGAGCCCTTAAGGTCATCAAGTGCTTCAGCTACATGGCTTTCTTTATTTGCCTGAATGTAACCATAAAGAATTAAAATGTAAAAAAAAAGTCATGGGCACTCAGAAGCAAATACAGTTTAAATGGAGAGAGAGGAGCTTTTTTTTCTCCTTGACTAAAAAGGGAGATATAGGATACCTTTAAGAAGTAGCAAGTAACCTCAGTTTTAGTAATTTCATAGGATGGTGTTCAGTCACTTCAGAGAAAAGCTTCAGTGGAACGGGAGGGCCTGGGGAGTTCCTGCACACCATCTCCTTCTGTGTGTTTCGTGTGCTAACAGGTCTCATCCTTCAGCCTTGTATGCAGGTTGACTCTTCTATCCCAGCTATACAGAACTTAAATCTGGAGCAAAAACATTATATTTTATGTAAATGGTAACTACTTATTAAAAGGGTGAAGATTAGTAATTCAATAACCACAGCAGAAAACAAACCTCACTTGGGAGTAATGAAAAAGGCACAAGTTAGAGAAAATACTACAGATAAACTGCCCTGTTTGCTATGCGGGGCTAATACTATGAGGAATGTCATTGTGTCAGCTCAGAAGTCTGAACTGACAAAATAATTTCGGGCTGTGATAAATACAAATTTAGTCCAGTCAATAACTCATTTTATTAGCTGAGGTAATAGATGAGAACTGCATTTTTCCTGCTCCTGATGCTGCAACATCCAGTGCTACAAAACATTGTGACACTGGTACTAGACAACATTTTCTCTATAGATAGCATAGCATCTATTTTAAGGCCTTTAAATCTGCCAGGGTCAGTTAACGAGAGAAATAATGCCTTAACTGCTTGCAGGCTGGACAGCATCTGCCTGAAGCTCAGTCACAGCAAATTTAAATATGAAATTGAAACTAAACTAAACTAAAGCAGGTTTTGCATGATTTATTCAATTAAAACAACTTCCTCACACTTAAACTGTTTAACTACAGCACTGAAAGCCACAAATTTGGCGCCACCGTCAAATTACCTTGAAACAGTACCAAATTGTATGCTTGGGACCTTCAAATACTGTAGGCTTGAATAAGTGAAGGAGTTTCATACATAGAGCTACAGGAAGTGAAACAGAACACAGCACAATCGACACTCTCGTTCTTACTGAGATAAATAAGGCAGTGGTCCACCTTTCAACAGTAATCAGTTCAAATAATTTTGTAATAACCGAGATATCCGACACAATTTTTTGCATCACGTAATCAAAGCTTAACCTTACTATAGTTGCAGTATACACAAACAGTATTTTTATAAATAAATCTGCAAGAGATAAAAAGCAGAATTGTGTAAACTGAACTCACCATAAATGTAGATGTTCAAATAATTACTGATTACTGCTACAGTAGCCTTAGGTATATCAGTTATAGCCTACCAAGGATGTAAGAGCTGGCTGACACTTGCAAAGCATCAGGGCACCTTTCACATGCCCAAACTGTCAAGCAGCTTGAGCTGAGCTGACTAAAAGACAATTTTGTGTGCAAACCCTTCAGAGTTTTCTTGCCAGCAGACAGAGGAGGTTAAGACTTGAAAATGACAATGCTAAGAAAGACAAAAAAATGTCAACACCCTGGTATAAAAAAACACAGGGGAGGATGAAGCAGCTCCTGCAGCAGTGAACATTCCGGCATCTACTGTTACAGTAAGTTTAACGTATACAACTATACTATGCTCATCATACTGACCACTGCTGCAGTAGCCTTAGCTATATCGATAGGTTCATATGTTCCTACTAGGCTAATTGCCCTTGCAAGCCTAGCCAATTATCCCCTGTGAGATTCAAACCCTGTACCTTGTGTTTGTAAGGCAAACACCTTAACCATTAGGCCACCATCCCAACCAAATTACCTTGACTAATTATATTTGGCAGGTGGAAGGAGAAAAGTCCAGCTGTCCCCTCGAGAACAGTCCTAGCAAAGCCTGATCTGCACTTGGAGAAGGAATTAAGCTTACAGTGCTTTGTAAAAGTATGCATAAACGACCAAGTAGCAGTTTCTTTTATAGTCCAACCCTTTCCAAAAAGCCATAGATGAAGCCAAGGGCAAGGCAGAGTGGGCCTTGACCGTTCCTGGAATAGTTTTGTTGTGGTGAGTATAACAAATAATAGCCTTAGACAACCATTTGAAATAGTCTTTTTTGACACAGGTTGTCCATTTTGTTACCTTCAAAAGAAACAAATGCTTAATACAAAGATCCGAAAGATTTAGTTCTGTCGAAACAGCACCTGAGGTTTCTGTGGACATCCAAGATATACAATATCCTTTATCCCTCATTTTTGGGTTCAGAAAAAAAGTGGGGAGTTGGATAGTTGGCTTAAAGTAAATTCATACACCACTTTAGGCATAAAAGAAGGGTTAGTTCTCAAAGAAACCCTGTCCGTGTGAAAAATGAGGTATGGTTGACTTATCATCAGAGCTTACAACCCATATATCCTTCTTGCAAAGGTCAGAGTAATCAGTAAAAATGTTTTATATAGAATAAAATGAGTGGAAAAACAAAGCGTAAAGTCTAAACCAAAATCCAAGAAAAACGGCTGTCAGAGTACAGGGTGTATATCCAAAGTAGTTTTTATTGCATAAATTATACAAGCGCTTTCACCCTAACTTAATTGTAGGGCTTTTTCAAGTGTTTTAACAGTTAGGGTGAAAGTGCTTGTGTAATTTATGCAATAAAAACTACTTTGGATATACACCCTGTACGCTGACAGAGCCGTTTTTCTTGAAAAATGTTTTATATGCTAAGAACCTCAAGTCAGACAGATTAGCAAGTCTTAAGATACTTTAACATAAAATTAGGGTCTCAAGGAGGGGCCACCAGTTTTCTTAGAGGTCTCTTATGCAAAATCCCTTTCAAGAACATTTTGACATGAGATTACATTGAAAGAGAAGGATCCAAGGGCAAACATGCTGAAATGGCCAATAAACAAACATCGAAAGAGGCATTTGAAAGGCCATAGGATATTAACTCAAACAAATATTGTAATACTCCGAACGGGTGTTGGTTATGTTGGTGGCACCAACTAGAAAACCTTTTCAATTTGGTAATATATGATTTTATAGTAGCAGGCTTTCTTGCCTGCATTAGTACCTACTGCATGTCTTTCGTAAACAGGTACCTAAAAAGAAACAAGACCCTAACATCCTGGCAGTCATCTGAAGATGACTGATTTCAGGGTGTATCAAACACTCTTGTTCTTATGTGAGTAGATCTAGTCTGTGAGGAAGCTTGTGGTAATTGCCCCTGGCCATTTCCAAAAGAAGGCAGAACAATATTTGCCTGGGTTAGAAAGGAGTCACTACTATGATCTTGAGGAAGTCCTTCAGAATCTTCAGAAGTACCCTGATATTAGTAAAAAGCATGGAAAAGCATACAGTAGCATTCCTGTCCAAAGAAAAGAAAAGGTGTCTGTCTCCCAGGCCGTCTTGCATGGAGTCCTAGAAAAAGAATCATTCCAGTTGATTGTTCACAGAGAAGACAAACAGGTCCACTTGAGGAACTCCATACAGATGGATCAAATCTTGGAAGGGCCCCTTATCTAGTTTCTATTTGTGGTGGTCTGCCTTGGTTCTCCTCAGCTTGTTTGCCACACAAATTTGCTCTGACAGAATGAAGGCTGCTTGTAGAGTGAAAGTGCTGTTAAGTTATATATCCCAAGCTAACATATCTAGTCTGCAGAGGGGGTATGACCTGGTTCCCTCTTGCTTGTTGATGTACCACTTGACTGTGGTGTTATCTAAAACCACTTCAAGAGGTCCTAGGTACTAAAGATAATTCAGAGAGTTGACTGCCTTGATCAGGCAAGCATCTCCTTGATCTTTATGTTCTTGCATCTGTCTTTGGTGACCCACACCCCTGCATGTTTATCCCTCCTGAAACTGCTCAACAAGCAAAGTCTGAAGCATATGTGCTAACTGACTGTTTTGGAGTAGGGAAGCAGAAACAGAGACCTAGATTTAAGGACATCTGTTGTCTCCAACAAAAGATTTCTCTTCTGACAAACCACAGCACTGGGATTTGAAAAGAAAAACAGTGTTGATGCTGGGACCTAAATGATTTCAGGTAAAACTGTATCTGTCCTATGTGGGGTCTTACCAAGGGCTATGATGAGAATCAAAGATGCCATGAGACTCAAAATTCTGAGGTATTCCCTCGCAGTGACCGAAGTACGAGTGGAAAGCTTTAGAAATAGTTCTAAATAAAGATCAATTTTTCCCGTGGAAGAAAAGCTCTCTGGACTGTGGTGTCTAGTTGATATCCCAGGAACACAATCCTGTGTGGAGTCAAGAACGACTTTTGAATGTTCTCTTGGAATCCCAGGTTGTGTAAGAGATCTCTCACCCAAGACAGACAGAGAGCCTCCTAACATTTTGAAAAAGACTCTGCAAAGATAAGCAAATCATCTAAATATGGAAAAATGTGGATACCCTGTAGCCTGCAATGAATTATAACTGGAGATAGACACTTTTTGAACACTCTTAGTGCAGTGGATAGTCCAAAGGTTAAGACAGAGAACAGATAGTGTGATCCAGACATAGAAAACCTTAAGAAACATCTGAACTCTGGATAAATAGGGATGTGATGATAAGCATCTTTTAAATCTAGTGTTATCAGGAAACTTGAAAGAGGAGGAAGAAGTAACAGGTTGTGAAATGACACCATTTTGAATTTGGGAGGTATCACAAACAGGCTTAGGAAAGAAATTTCAGAATTGTTCTCCAAGCATTTTCTTTCTTTGGCATTAAGAACATCCTTGAATAAAAACTCTTCCCCACCTGGGAATGTGGAACTGATTCTATCACTCCTTGGGATGGCATTTGATGAAGTACAGGAGGAAACAAGAGAGTCTGATCTTGAGGATGAAGAATGATTCCCTGTAAAGAAGGAATTTCCTCCCACTACAATGAATGATTTTCAGAATCCATTTGTCTGAAACAATTGGTTGCCAATGGGAAAAATGGAGATTCAGACTTTCTGGAAGAAAAAAGGGTCAGGGTGGGAGGGGTGTGATGGTCTCTTGAAATATCATTCTAACTTGTTGGACTGTCCTTGGTTTTTGGAGATTTAGGACTTCTTTTTGGAACCATCTTCCCATTCTTCTTAAATGTCTGTTTACACAATGTGTTTAAACTGTTTATTTTGGCTTTTTGCCAAAACTGGATGAGGAGCTAAAGAATCCCTTTAACAACTTGAAAAAAGAGGGCTGAAAAATCTTGGTAGGTTTCCTAGATCGGCTTGGTCCTTTCATCATACTTTTAAATTTCTATCCAAGGGAGAATTTAAATCTGTTTTAACATCATCTGTGAGGTTCTGAGAATGTAGCCAGGCAAACTTCCTTAAAACAGTACTAGTAGCCATATCACCGGAAGAAGTATCCACAGAGTCATATACACACACTGCAAACAATGAGAAGTGACCTCTGCAATAGAAGAAACTAACTTATTCAAGGCAAATTTTTCCTCACAAGAAGAAACTGCAGATAACCTGGTCAACAAAGGATAAATAAATAAATCATCCCTCACACTTTCACAATTTATCATAACAAGCTTTAACATAACAGCCTGACAGTTCAAAATTCTGAAAATCAAAGTTGCAGAAGTATAAACTTTTTTCCATACCAATCAATAATTTCCCATCCTTATCAGAAAGAATATGGTGGTGGTGCTGCGGTAGCGTTATCGCCTCACAGTAAGACTTTGTCCTGTTCAATTCTCAGCTAAAGCATCTTCTGTGTGGAGACATGCATGAATGGGCGTACCTTCATTGAAGGTTGTGCATCAGGGCTGGCAACTCGGCACGTAAAAATCTACTGCCAATCATTAGCGGACCGGAGTTCCACTGTGGCGACCCCTAACCGGGAAAAGCCGAAAGACACAACAACAACAACATCAGAAAGAATAGAATTGGAATTAACTTAGTGCTTAGTACCTGTGGGATGAACTAAAGCTATAGCTGCTGGGTCAGGTTTCATAATAGTGTATACTATATGCATCCTATCTGCCTTTTTAGGGGCAGCTGGCTGACTATAAGAAAAACTGCAGACAGTAACATACACATCCTCTAAAACTGCCAGAACTGGAGGAATGGGTATATGTTCTAGAAAATCCTTCTGTAGTAACTCATAGTATTTTCTGAGGGACTGAGAAACCTCAGTGGTCTCCCACTGAAAACACTGCTGCATTTAAATATAGTCTCAAAGAAAGAGAAACCCCCACAGAGAGAATCAGAAACTGAGCTCTCCTCTGAGTCTGAATCAGAAATATGAGGAAAAAAACCCAGTATCCATACCTGCATCTTCCTGTTCAGATTCAGAATATTGAATCTCTTTAGAAAGAGATGAACCCCTCTGTCTTTTACCAGAATTTACTTTACAAGAAGGATCAACAGCCTGAATTAAACCCTGAGGAAGACCCAGTAAACTAATCATATCCAAAGAAATTTGAGAAGGAGTAGACATGCTACTTTTTGACAGAAAAAATGGGGCCAAGTGTGTTACTAATGGCAGCAGCTGCCCCCCCAGAGATGAGCACAACATTCTGACTCAACAGGGAAACCTTCCCTGTTCTGTCTTCCAGGACTGACAAGAGTGGCTCTCCCTTGCCCACTAAGGCCACCCCAACAGATGCAGAGGGTATGGCTCACCCCTGGTCCACAGATGCTGTAGGTGCTACACCAGTGGGAGTCGAGGTACAAGATGAGTGGTCTAAGGTACAACAAACAGCCTCAGCAGAGATACCCTCCAGTGGCTGAGACAAATTGCTAGCCTGATGTGGTGCAACTACCAGCAAACGTAGTTAGTCACAGTGTGTTTCCAGTGCTTACTTACCAACGTACCTCTGAACTGTCCAGACTTTCGCAGAATGTCCAGATTTTTGTCTCACAATTTTTTTCCATTCCTCATAAATGTGTGGTTTTCTGGCAAATCACTGGGATGATCTAAAGAATGAAATCACTACTTAGTGACATATACTTAAGTTTCAAACGTCATATCCTTTAGCAAATGCATTTTAACACAAACCCTGTTATTCTAGCTACTTTCTACATTTAGAAGAGCAATATTTAAAATCTGTCCCTATTTTTGGGCCCTTGTCCCCCATTATTTATTATTTACTTATTTATTTGCAGTTGTTTTACCAGGATGGTCCATTCGGCTGAGATTAGCCCATTTTCAATGGAGTCCTGGGGAGAAAAGCTCTAAAATACAAAATCTTTAATAAACAAGCACTAAGAATATAATGAATATAATAAACAATTTATGTACAGTAATGCAAGTACAATTGCAAGCATGATTTTAGATACAAGTTAAAAGGAATAATAATAATAAGTATTATTCACAGAAAACTGGTTCATACAGTGGTAACAGAAATAAAATAAGAAAAACAGATGGCTCATACAGAGGTCACAGAAATAAAATAGGAAAAATGGTTGTTGGGTAATTTAGAAATATGTGAGCTCCTACTGAGAGAAAGGCTGAGTTTAGGATGTAGGTAAGTGGGAGTAGAGCAGTAACAATCCCAATGGGATGCCAGGTGTGAGTGAAGCAAGGTTTTAAAGGAGGAGCAACTGGTAGTGGAACGGATCAGGGGTGGCAGTGAGTTCCAGAGTAGCTCTACAGAAAATGATAGTATAAGCTTACCAGGTGGGTGGGCAGGTTTATGTAATTCAATAAGATTTTGAGTGTTTGATCTTAGGAGTCTATCAGGTATGTGCAGTTTGAAGGTGGAAGCTAGAGAGGGGCAGAGTGAGGGAGTGAAAATAAGTTTATGAGCTTGGATGAGTTGGATATAAGTGAGATAGTGGGGCAACTCTAGCCAATTCAACTTGTGAAGAGCTATACAGTGGCGAGTAGAAGATTGGTGGCCTGTGGCAAATTTGGCAATTTTGTTGTAGCAGGAGGTACGTTTAGCCTTGAGGGATGATTGTAGGTTAGTGAGGAGAGGGACACCATATAGGAGAGATTGGATGAGGTATGTGGTGGAGAGAACTAGCTTGGCAGAAGAAGAGAGGTAGCAATTATGGCAGTATAGCATTCCAAGTTTCTGATGTGTTTTCTTGATGTTTGTCTGCAGGTGAATATCAAACTTCAGCTGATCATCAATGAGGACACCAAGTAATTTTGCATTGGATACTATTTCAAGAGGAGTATTATTATGAGTAGTGATGGTGAATGTGTCTTTATCAGTGATGGTGGTCTTAGAAGGGGTAAATATCATGAGTTTAGTTTTTGTTGCATTAAGTGCCAGATGATTATCTAGCATCCATTTTTCAGTAGAGGAGGAGGCATCTTGGGTTAATTTTATAAGAGTAGGGGTAGAAGTGGCAGAGCAGATAATAGCTGAATTGTCAGCGTATTGAATAAGTTCAGTCTTGGGGATGGCATGGTGAAAGTCATTTATAAAAATGTTAAACAGTAGGGGACCTAGAATGGAGCCCTGAGGTACACTGGTCGAAATGCTGAGGAATGGAGAGGTAACTTTCTTCCACTTAACTGACTGTTGCCTATCAGAGAGGTAACCGGTGAACCAGTTAATAGTTGAGAGGGATAGATTTAGTTTGGAAAGTTTAGTTAGAAGAATACCGTGAAAGATCATGTCAAAAGCCTTTGATAGGTCTAGGAGGAGAGTGGAAACAGTAGAGCCAAAGTTGCAAGCTTTGTTAATGGTTTCCAAGAAGGAAAGAAGAGCAGTGGTGGTGCTGTGACTGGGCCTGAATCCATGCTGTGTGGGAGTTAGTAGGTGAATACCTATAAGGTAAGGTAAGAGCTGTAAATGAGTAAATTTTTTCTAGAAGTTTAGAGATGGGGGATAGGATAGCGATGGGTCGAAAATTGGAAATGTTGCTATTACTGCCTCCTTTGTGGAGAGGAAGAATAAAGGCTTTTTTCCAAAGTTGTGGTACATAGGTTTCTTTGATTGATCGGTTGATTAGAATGCAGATGGGGAAGGCAACGGCTTCTGCGGCGGTCTTTAGGAAGTAGGAGGGGATATTGTCTCGGGTGTTAGAGCATGGTTTCAGGTTTTGTTATAGTAGATATGGGGATGGGATTCACAGAGAAGGGAGGGAGTTGGGAGGAGGTAACACCAGGGGGGGAATGAGATAGAAGATGATAAAAGTGGGGATTTAGAATTGTTCGAGAAGGATGTTGTTAGTTTGGCAATGGAATCAATGAAGAAAGAGTTGATAGATCAATGTCAAAGGCATTTGGATCTGGGCAGGGGTTTTCTTTTCTACCAGGGTTGAATAGAGAGGTAATTCCATTCCAGAATTTTTTGGGGTTTGTCTTATAGTTGTTTTGGAGTGTGGAATAATAGGATTTGCGGTCTGAGATAATGGATTTTTTTTGCTTTGTTGCGAATTATTTTGTATTCATTATGGCTAATGGGAGTTTTGTTTTTCTGGTGACGTTTCCAGGCTTTGTCTTGGAGACGCATGACTGCTAGGGTATCTTTGGTTAACCATGTGAAAGAGTTAGTTTTTATTCTTTTAGTTTTCTGGACGGCAAAGGTATCTAAGAGTTTTAAGAATGTTGTATTAAATTAGGAAATGGCATTGTCTAAAGGTAGAGTTTTTAGAGGGTTACAGTTAATGTGTTTTAGTGCATTTGAGAAGGCATTGGGGTTGAAATTTTTTAGGGGACGAGTGGTGATGAAAGTATGAAGTAGATGCATAGGTATGGAAAGGCGATAATCAAAGGTGGGAATGTGATCACTGAGTGAGTCAGGGAGGGTACCACTGTCAGAGATGTATTGAGGGTGGGAGACTAGTGTCCATTTGAGGGTAATACCAGAGGAGTTGTCTTTGGAAGGTCTAGTTGTGGAGTTTAGTTGTGTGAAATTATAGAGGTTTATGTTTAGAGAGTTGGAGGGTGATTGGATGGTGGTACAATTAACATTTACATCACCCAGGATTATAGTCTCATTGGTAATATTAGAAGAGATCCAGGAAAGAATATCTTTGAGGATTGGGACATTGTCACCAGGAGGGATGTAGAAACTAATTATACATATGAGTTTATGTTTATTTATCTGAAGTAGGGCTGGAATTAATTCAGCATTGCTGAATTGTGGAACGTGTTTTGTGAAGGAAATAACTGAGAGGGAGGATGAGTAGAGAAGAGCAACTCCACCAGCTTTTTTGTGTAAGTCTGTCTTTCCTGATGATGCCGTAATTAGGAGAAGTTATTTCTGTGTCTAGTATGTGGGGTTTCAACCATGTTGTGGAGATGGAAAGGATATCTGGGTGACTGTGGATGAGCTAGGCATGGAGGTTGGGGATTTGTTTCTGAGATGGAAAGGATAGCTGGGTGATTGTGGACGAGCCAGGCGTGGAGGTTGGGGATTTCTTTCTGAGATGGAAAGGATATCTGGGTGAGTGTGGATGAGCCAAGCATGGAGGTTGGGGATTTGTTTTGGAGATGGAAAGGATATCTGGGTGACTGTGGATGAGCCAGGCATGGAGGTTGGGGATTTGTTTCTGAGACGGAAAGGATAGCTGGGTGATTGTGGATGAGCCATGCATGGAGGTTGGGGATTTGTTTCTGAGATGGAAAGGATATCTGGGTGATTGTGGATGAGCCAGGCGTGGAGGTTGGGGATTTGTTTCGGAGACGGAACAGGATGTCTGGGTGATTGTGGATGAGCCAGGCGTGGAGGTTGGGGATTTTGTTACATATACCCTGAGCATTTAGTGCTGAGAAGATGAAGGATTTTCCTGTTGAGGAGAGAGAAGGTGGGGGGGTTGGATTTTCAGGGGCAGCAGTCCAGTGAATCGGCCAGGGTTAGGGTGAATATAGTCTGCAAGGAGGATGGCAATAAGTTGATGTATAGTTGATGTATAGTGGCAAAGAGGTGTTTAGACTGTCTAGCATGTAGTCTGAGGGTTGTTTGCTTTGAGGCAGTATAGATTATCTGGGAAAGAGTAGAGTATTTGTAGGTGTGTTTAATTTTGAAGGGAAAGAGCAGGCTATTGTTGAAGGTATATAGATAAGGGGATATAATTATTGAGGTGTGTGAGTGTTCTGAGATGAATGTTTGTTATATGAAAAAAGGGAGAATAATGGGCAATGAGGAGGCTGGTAAGGTAGGATAGACAGGTTAATGTCAGAAGGAATAGTAATAGAGTCAGAGTTGAAAAAGGTTTTATGGTCATAATGTTTTTTGTTTTTTTTTCATTATGTCAGACTTTGTACAGATTTCTTGGGCTAAGAGGTTTTGAAGTATGCTTATCTACAGTAACTGAAAAATAACCAAACTGCTTTTCATAAATGCACATTCAAAATGTTTTTTCTAGAGAGGTCTCTCTAGAGGCAGTACCCCCTCCCCCCCTTTTATGTTATTCATGGTATGTTTTTCTGGAGAGGTCTCTCCAGAAACAGTACCCCCCCCCCCTTTTATGTTATTCATGGTATATGCTTCCATCAAACAGATCAGTACTCTAACACCAAGATCTAAGTTAGTCACCACTCTTCCAAACAGTTAGCCACCATTCAATAGCTGACTAATGAATATTCTTCCTTCAAAAAGGGCAGAAACCAATAATCATGTCAATGCTATAAGGATGCCTTTCCCTAGTGAAATAAGGCATTTATTTATTTATTTTTATACATTTTTCGACAGGTAATCCCATAGGCACAACTGTGCTTTTTGACAAGGGTAATTCAAGAACATTGCCTGATTAAATGACTTGAGTCACAAAGTAGGCAAAGTGAGGTAGAAGCAATCAGGTCTTGAACCCTGAGCTACAGAAATCAGCTCATTAGCAGGTTGGAGCCATAATCCTTAACAGTGACTGCCAGTCATCAGCAAAATGAACAAATGAAAGCTCCTTATTTTTAAAAAGATCTCATCATACATATAAGGCACTATCTCAATTGCACAGAGAAAATAAAATGTTTTATACAGATAAACTGATGAGAAAAATTCTAGGTGTGTCCGTTGCGTTTATCTCCAATTTTTCACTATAACTAACTGAAGCCCTGGGATGAAAATAAAGTCTAACAAGTTAGTCATTCAGAAATCCCTGGTTTAACTTTCTCTACAAGATAGCATCTCCGAAATCCACATAAAAGTTCCATAAAGTGAAAGAAAAGGGCAAGTAAAGTTCTGGTTCCGTATAGGTTAGAGAGGACTTCCAAGTTCAAATAAAAATCCCCTAACAAACAATAAGAATTAGACCCTGCTGGCATAAAGAAAGAGAAAAAAAAACTATTAAAGGCAAATCTTTCTGTAAATAAAACTGAGAAAGCTTCTAAATGTCATGACAACTCATACACAAGAACTGTAGGGTATAGTAGTTTATTCTAGGCACATAGGCTGTTAGTGAGGAAAAATATATTTAAAGTGAGTATTCCAGGTAAAGTAATCCCATTAATATACCTGGGAAAATGAACAGGGGAGAAAAGTCTGTCTGTAAAAATGCTACTTCAATTCATTGAGGCCCTTGTACAAGAAGTACCTAAGAGTGACACTGCCAGCTGGTCACTGTTAATTTACAGTCTTACGCTGATGTCCTCAGCTGTTAGTGATGCCTTCAGAAACTGCTTATGGTAAGGGCATGTCTTGGCAGGGAATATTGATTTATATTACATGTAGCTCAGAACAGCCTGGAAGACTGGGCGGTTGAGGATTATACATCATTAACACGTTTTATGCAGATATTGGCATGATACCACAGATATATATATATATATATATATATATATATATATATATATATATATGTGTATATGGGTTTACTACATATGACTGAAAGTTCATATGACAGAAGCCGATTTGACTGAGACTAAATGACCAAAAGTTCATATGATCGAAAACCCATACGGCCAAAAACTCATTTGACCGAAAAATAGCACTGGTAGATATATGCCCTGTTCCCCACAGTAGTGCGACCCTGGAGTTAGAATATAAAGTTAGGGGGGTGTGGGGGGCAAAGCCCCCTACAAAGTTCAGTTTCATTAAATATCAACTCAAACCACAAAATATCTGATCAAACTAGGTGGGGGGCTTCGCCCCCACACCCCCCAATGAGGGGGGGGGCTGCACCCCCACACCCCCTAACAATATATTCTAACTCCAGGGTCGGTCATTTGGTCTCAGTCAAATCGGCTTTGGTCATATGAACTTTCGGTCATATGTATCATATGTAGTGAACTTATATATATAAATATATATATATATATATATATATATATATATATATATATATATATATATATTTACTATTAAAACATTGAACATCAGAACGTAAACCATTCATATATCCGATTTACATGTCTGATGTTCAGAATGTGAAGTAGGTTGAACTACCAAAAATCAATACAGATGAAGTCGAATTCGACTTCTGAAGACCGTTCCCCCATAGCAGCAGTAAGTCTGGACCAGATCTGTACTGCATACCGCTAACAGTACCCTCCCACACCCCCTGCCACTTATATATTCCAACTTTGAGATCGCACTAAAGTGTGGAAAAGGGTAAATCTCCCGATCCGCACTGTCCCACGATCTCAATGTAAACATCACCCATGTATGCACCACCTGCCAAACTACATATGGCTGAGAATGTCATGCTCGACTGCATTGGCTCAACTGCAGTTATGCAGTCGGATGTCTCTATTTGCCATTCTAACCATCAACTACTGGGTTTCTGCATTCCGAATATTGCAAATATCAGGTTCACACAAGGCACGATCAACATATAATAGTAAACCATATAGATATATATATATATATATATATATATATATATATATATATGGGTCTACCTGATAACACCGACACGCCAAAACACCGACAACGAAATAACTGACATGACAAAACCGAAAGTTCAAAAACACGAAAATTCACATGCCTGACAAACCACAATCCCGACAATCAACAAAACAAATACCTTTCCCGAAAAATACACACACAACACAAGCACACCAAAAAACTTACAAACCTACACTAAACCTTACATACACAACTATCTATGCTCTAACCTTAACCCTAACCCTAAGGTCCGTCACTATCGCACACTTACCTTACCTGTACCGTAACCCTAACTCACTTAATCTGCCTCTAACCCTTAAGTCTGTCACTATCGCACACTTACCTTACCCGCACCCTAACCCTAACTCACTTAACCCGCCCCTAAACCTAAAGTCTGTCACTATCGCACACTTACCTGACCCGCACCCTACCCTAATGTCCGTCACTATCACACACTAACCTTACCCACACCCTGACCATAACGTCCATCCCTATCGCACACTTACCTTAACATGTCGGTGTTCTCAGCATTGGGAATCTCAACTTTCGATCATCTCCGTTGTCAATCTTCCAGTGTTGGTGTTCTCGTTGTGGACTTTCGGCATTTTCAGGTAGACCCATATATATATATATATATATATATATATATATATATATATATATATATATATATATATAACTACATGTAATATACTCCCAGCAATTTATTTGTTTTACGTCACACACAGTACTCATATTAAGTATCTGTATAACAAAAGCACTAAAGATATGCTGTGCATTTATAGAGTAAATTAAGCTATATGCAGTAACGTCAACTGCAGTCCATCATTTTCATCAGCACCGCTATTTGTCCTGACTCCCTTAAGTAACATTAATCAATAACATGTAAGCATTTACCCTAGGCTTTTATGGGCAATAACAGAATAGAAATCCATGTTTAAACAAGGATATGCTGCCTTCTACAGCACAAAAGTAATTCCAGTTTGCCTTACAGTGATGAAAAGTGGATGACTAAGATATACATTTATGGTGCTGTTTACTTGAGAGGCCACTATTAAAGTTACTGCATTTTCCAGCTTGAAATATGTCTGCAATAGTGCAGACATTAGCACTTAAGTAAAATGACAAAAAAATGGCCAACATGCACAGGGAGAAAAACATGACACAAGATGAAAAAAGAAAACAAACAGCTTTATTATCAATAAATCATTAGTGAGCATCAGTCTGACATTATCTTTACAAAATAGTGCTAGAGACAGCAGGTATGCCTCTTCCACAACAACAATATTCATAGTCAAGCAACCAAAAATAGGGCAGGAGATCAATTTTTCATGTTAAAATCTTTGTGAAGACCTATGCATGGTACATTAAAAGTGGACAGTATTTCTAAACAATGTGCCAATAGCATCTATTGATACTTAAAATTATGTTTCTTTTTTGATCATTTATCAACAAAAACATAAAGTGATTTTGCATATTTCACAGATCGTAGACTACCAATCTGAAGTTGTTCATTATGTTTTTCTAATTCCCATCCAGATATGAAGAAAACATTTGCAGAGATACTGGAGACTATGCTAATCCTTTTAATTCGGTAAACAAAGTACTACATAAGAATCCCTCTAAGAACAAAAATATGTCTCAAAATCTATATATTGAATGAGGCTTTGCAAGAGAAGCGGAGTGTGATCAGTGGCATGAATCAATAAATGTTAATGATAAGCACATGCAATCAGTATCCATGAGATTAATTTCAAACAGTATCAAGAGAATTTGCAGTTAAATTAAAAGTTTGTATACATGGGCAGTCATGCATCTCAGCTTACTTCTTTTGCTAAAGAATCACTGAAACATAAAAATGCAGCCAATGTTCTTATCACAAAGCAATGATTACTACTTGGCAGAAAGATTCAAGTCAAAATGAAACAAGGGATAAAATCAGGCAAAGAGCTAATGAAGAGATTAATCACTATTCCTCATCTCTGTGTTCTCTAGTGCCTTCTTTAAACTAATATAAAATAGTCTTAATAAAGACATACTTAAAAATAAAATGTGTGGTCATAATCAACAGAAACATAGATACAAAGTATCAAAGAAAACAAGAGAACAGCTAAGAATGAGAGACAATTTCAATACAAGATACAACTTGCATACTATGTTTGCTACAATTTCTTCTAAAGGCCATAAAAAGGCTACTGTAATGGCTTAAATGGTTTAAGGCATCTCAGGATGTGGGCAGGGCCACCAAAAATGTAACATACCGGAAGAATGCAAAGTTCCTGTAATCATGACTGCACAGGTAAAAAAACACACTCTCCAAAGCCAAGAACACAGCATGCATGGGACCTGACAATATCCCAGGCTGCGTTCTACATGAACTACAGAATGAACTGGCACCCTACCTAAGTACCATGTTCAATCATAGCCTCACCTCAGGCTTTGTGCCCACTGAATGGCGCACTGTGGCGGTTATCCCACTCCACAAAGGGGGAGCCATGACGGACCCCGGGAACTACTGCCCCATTAGCCTGACAAGCCTGGTCTGCAAGGCCATGGAACATATCATCATGGAACTCATAAACAAAGTCATTGGTAATCTCCAAACTCTGGACCCTATCCAGTTTGGGTTTGTAAAAGGCAGATCATGTCTCCTAAACCTGACTGACTTCTTTGAAGCAGTCACCAAAGCCATAGATGAGGGTAAGGTGGTTCACACAGCTTATCTAGATCTTGCCAAAGCTTTCAACACCATCCCCCACTCTGGAATTATAGATAAGCTCACTAAATTAGGTATAAATCCCTATGTCACAAGATGGGTTGCCAACTGGCTCACGGACACAACCCACACTGTGAAAGTAGCAGACTCCAAATCTGACTTCAGACCAGTGAAAAGTGGAGTACCACAGGGTTCAGTCCTGGGTCCTCTCCTATTTGGTATCTACTTCTCTGAAGTACAGGCTAACACAGAAGGTCTTTGGCTAACAAAGTTTGCAGATGACTGTAAACTAGGAGCTATAATCGAAACTCCTAATGATGTGGACATACTACAAAAGGGCCTCACTGAGACAAATGCCTGGTGTCAAAGCCATGGCCTGAAGCTCAATGCCAAAAAGTGTATTGTCATCCCCTTTGGTAAAAACTCTGTACCCATGAACTACCACATAAGTGGTAGTCTACTTAATGTCGAAAGTGTGATAAGAGACCTTGGGACACAGGTGGACAGTAATCTCTCCTTTGATAATCACATTGCCACAGTGTCAGGAAATCCTTCTACATGACTCACCTCATCACAAAAGGTTTCTCATCCAGAAAAAAAGAGGTAATTGTTCCCCTCTACTCATAACTCATTAGACCCATTATAGAGTACAACGTCCCTTTTGGTATGTACCTCACAAGACATCTACAACAACTGGAAAGGCCAGAGAAATACCTCACAAAGAGGATTACTGACCTCAAACAGATGCCCTACGCAGACCGACTCAAAAAACTCCAGCTTTACTCCTTCGCATATCGCCTGCTCAGAGGCGATCTCTGCCTAACATACCAAGCTATGTCAAACCCAAAGCTGTTGGACATGCTCCACTTAAAGAAATACCAATCCCTCCGAGCTACATGCTCTTGGGACCTACACCTTGTCACTACAATAAACAGAACATGCTGGAGGGATAGATTCCTGTCCCAGAGACTTCCCATACTCTGGAACAGACTACCTATCTATGTCAAACAGGACTCCTTTTTTTTTATTTATTTTTTTATTTATTTAACATTTGTTGACCGGGAAAGTCCGACTAGGTTCCACAGATCCTGTTTTCAGCGGAGGCCCGGGGAGAAATGCTCCAGACGCATGTCTTTATGTCCTCATTAGCACTCTTCAAGAAAAGTCTTGATGACCGGATGGGAAATAGGAAATTCACCCCAGGGATCACTTCTGTGGCTCTGCTCGACAGGGGCACAGGAAAATAATTTTCTTGGGTGGCGAAAGCCAGGGTACCTTTTTGGCTAGGCTTATATAGGCCCTAGGGCTAATAGCCTAGTACCTACATATGAACCTATGAACATCAGCACCACTGAATATTAAAATTTATATGAGGGGTTTCCACTTAGCACCACAGTAAAGTGGTAGAGAAATATGTATTCTCATGACCAGCACACTGATGCAATATGTAATATAGACTTCATGCCATGAGACCAGTTACAAAACTTCAACTAAAAAAAAAAACTTCCTTGAACTTATTTTGCATTATTACATTATGGAAAATGAATACACAGTAGATTAAACAAAACATTTCAGTGTAAAGGGTTTCCAAGGAAAGTATATTTCCAAACCTTATGAAACCAGAGACCCCTTGATGTTGAGCTAATTTATTTTAAAACAGTAATAGCTGAAGTATTAATGTGCAGATGGTCAAACCTGGAGAACCATTGCAGTTGCCCGCCCATACTGTACATTTGATCTGTGACACTCCTCCCAGTCTAGTGTCATTAGTTCATTCAATCTAACAGAGAAAATTTGTGAAGGCCAACCCACTCAGATTCTTAACCTTGAATTAACTTCTCTTCCAGCTTTCTCCATTTCTACTTTACTGAAAAAATGTAACAAGTCTTGTCAAGATACAAATTTGCTGTATCCAGCACTGTTTGCAAGCTCCTGAGCCCCACCCCCCCACACTTAACTAGGGTTAAACTATTCCTGGTGCCATAATGTCTGCTCTTCAAATTTTCCCTTGCAACTAGCCAGCTTTTTAGTTTTAGCACTCAAATCTGTTTCTTTGAGCTCAGCACTTGTTCAGAACTCGTTGTAAGCACTAAATAAACTACAAATTACTACAGCACTCAACTTTCCTCGCTTGTCTAGAGGAAAACAGTTTTTAGTACTTAATAAATAAGCACCTATCCAGGCATGTCTAAAGGTCAGCTCCAGGTGTTTTCTCCTGTCTACCTGATGAATCTGGGCATCTTGGGACAATGCAGCAATTGCCTCATGTACACAGACAACCCTCTCCTCCTACCACCCAACACTACGACCTGTGAGAGATGCACTTATATAGCCAAACTGGAAGCAAAGCTCTCTTCACCGAAGACTGGACTAGACAGTCAAGAGGAGAAGGTAAACACTTGCACCACACCACACCCATCACATAGTCCCTCACAACCTCCACCACCAAAACACACATACAGAAGCACAAAACACACAGCTACATTCGTGGAGTCTCTCAGTAAAAATTTGCCCAAACAACAGAAACCTCCAAAGCAGAAATGCAAGCAGCCTCCACCACCCAACACAACCCAAATGACACATAAACCACATACTCAGTGTGCCACTCAACTACAGCCCATAAGGCATAATGTACCCAACACTCTAGTCATAGGTGACTCTATAATCAGGCACACTGATGTTCCACTCACCAGGCTAAACAAGGAGAAAGTTACTATCAGCTGCCTGTCGGGTGCCAGGATCCGCCACATAACGCACGCACTCAGGTCACTCCACAACAAGTACAAATGCGACTCTTTCATTGTCCATGTTGGTGTGAATGACCTGAGATGTACCTCCCTGGACTACATGAAAAGAGACATGGAGGAGCTCTCCGATGTTGTAGCCCAGGCAGGTATGACCCTAGCCCTGAGTAGCATCCTGCCATCACCCAGAATGATACCACAGCACAAGGACAAAATGACTGACTTCAAAAATTGACTAAGCTTCTGGTGCCATTCTAAGGGAATCCAGCATCTGTCGGCCTGGGATGACATGATCGACAGACCACGCTGCTTTGCCAGAGATGGCCTGCACCTGTCGCTCTTGGGATTCCGGATACTGGCAAAGGCTCTTGCCACCCCTATACTGCCTTTTTTAGGCAAGGTTCAAATGACAAATTCACCACAGTAACAGGTACAAGCAAGCAAAATCTGAGGGTAATGCTACTCAATGCTAGAAGTCTGAACCTCAAAATGCACTCACTCGAGGCACTCCTTAAAATGGAGAACATTGACATCTGTGCAGTGACAGAGACCTGGTTCAATGCTCCAGAGTGCACCCCTGCATTACCAGGCTATAATTCATACCACACCTTTCAGCCACCAAATCCGGACTGAAACACTAAAGGTGGAGGCATGTCCATATTCATTAAGGATATCCACACCTTCAAGCTAGTTGCTCAGCATAATACATCCGAGATTATCCAAGTTCAACTAACTCTGGGCAAAACCGCAATCCAGATTGTATGCTACAGACCCCCCACCATGCCCAAGGATTCTCATTCCTCTTTTCTTGATACACTGGAAAATATTAAGGTACAACCCATCAGCCTAATAACAGGTGATTACAAGTACCCCACCATTAACTGGGAAAACTACTCATGTACCAACTCTTTTGCTCAACGTTTTCTGGAATTCATTAATTCCAATGCCTTGGATCAACTTATCCACACCCCCACCAGGGGAAGCAATATCCTAGACTTGGTCATCACCAACATGGGCGCCCGGTGTTCCACACCAGAGGTCAGCTCCTCGTTGGTCAGATCCGACCACAAGCTAATCACCCTAGACATACACTTCCCGCTCCCAACCCCCATTAGGAAAACAACCGTAAAAAAATTTTCCAAAGCCAACTTCCCGCTTCTTAAGACAGAAGTGGCAAACTTTACGACACCCATGCAGATGGACAATAGAGGTGCGACTGCTGAATCCAACACAAATGCACTTTATAAGCACTTACACGAGTGCATGGATCGTGCTATCCCTAACAGAACCAAGATGCTATCCTCAAAAAAAAGCAAGCCAATCTGGTGGTCTTCTGCCATAAACAAACTCTACAACAGAAGAAAGAAACTGTTGAAAAAAAGAGTAAAATCCCACGACAGGAGGAACTCCCTGGTCAGCCTCAGTAAGAAGCTGAGATCCCTCATAAAATCCTCCAAAGCTAGTTATGAAAACAAAATTGCCACTGATTCTAAAGACAACCACAAAGCATTCTATAGCTATGTCAAGAATCTCAATGGCAACACTCAGATCTGCTCTGAGTTACAGCACAATGGCACTAAATATACAGAACCAACTGATATTGCCAAAATCCTGGCAGATAGGTTCAGTGCTAACTTTACCCCCCTCTCACCCCATAAAGGGCCCATCTTTATACCAGAAGAATGCAAAGTTCCTGTAATCACGGCTGCACAGGTAAAAACCTCACTCTCCAAAGCCAAGAACACAGCATCCATGGGACCTGACAACATCACAGGCTGCCTTCTACATGAACTACAGAATGAACTGGCACCCCATCTAAGTAACAAGTTCAATCATAGCCTCACCTCAGGCTTTGTGCCCATTGAATGGCACACTGTGACGGTTATCCAACTCCACAAAGGGGGGGGCCACAACAGACCCCGGGAACTACTGCTCCATTAGCCTGACGAGCCTGGTATGCAAGACCATGGAACGTATCATCATGGAACTCATAAACAAAGACACTGGAGATCTCCAAACTCTGGACCCCACACAGTTCGGGTTTGTAAAAGGCAGATCATGTCTCCTAAACCTGATAGACTTCTTTGAAGCAGTCACCAAAGCCATAGATGAGGGTAAGGTGGTTCACACAGCCTATCTAGATCTTGCCAAGGTGTTTGACACCATACCCCACTCTGGAATTATGGATAAACTCACTAAACTACGTATAAATCCTTATGTCACAAGATGGGTTGCCAACTGGCTTACTGACAGAACCCACACTGTGAAAGTAGCAGACTCCAAATCAGACTTCAGACCGGTAATAAGTGGAGTACCACAGGGTTCAGTCCTGGGTCCTCTCCTGTTTTGTATCTACTTCTCTGAAGTACAGGCTAACACAGAAGGTCTTTGGCTAACTAAATTCGCAGATGACTGCAAACTAGGAGCCATAATTGAAATGCCTAATGATGTGGACATCCTATAAAAGGGCCTCAATGAGACAGATGCCTGGTGTCAAAGTCATGGTCTCAAGCTCAATGCCAAAAAGTGCATTGTCATCCCCTTTGGTAAAATCTCTGTACCCATTAACTACCACATAGGTGGTAGTCTACTTAACACCGAAAGTGTGATAAGAGACCTTGGGACACAGGTGGACAGTAGTCTCTACTTTGATAATCACATTGCCACAGTGGTCAAAAAATCCTTCTACGTGGCACACCAGGAAAAAAGAGGTCATTGTTCCCCTCTACTCATCACTCATTATACCCATTATCGAGTACAATGCCCCTTTTGGTATGTACCTCACAAGACATCTACAACAACTGGAAAGGCCGCAGAAATACCTCACAAAGAGGATTACTGACCTCAAACAGATGCCCTACGCAGACCGACTCAAAAAACTCCAGCTTTACTCCGTCGCATATCGCCTACTCAGAGGCAATCTCTGCTTAACATACAAAGCTATGTCAAACCCAGAGCTGTTGGACATGCTCCACTTAAAGAAATCCCAATCCCTCCGAGCTACATGCTCTAGGGACCTAAACCTTGTCACCACATTAAACAGAACATGCTGGAGGGATAGATTCCTGTCCCAGAGTCTTCCCATACTCTGAAACAGACTACCTATCTATGTCAAACAGAGCTCCTCATTAGCACTCTTCAAGAAAAATCTTGATGAGTGGATGGGTAATAGGAAATTCACCCCGAGGATCACTTCTGTGGTTCTGCTTGACAGGGGCACAGGAAAATAATTTTCTTGGGTGGCGAAAGTCAGGGTACCTTTTTGGCTAGGCTTGTATAGGTCCTAGGGCCAATAGCCTAGTACCTACCTATGAACCTATAAGATGTAGAGGGATCTCTGGATTCTGTCTTCTCCAAAAAACTGCTAATGATGTTTGTTATGAAAAGCTCTAGCATATGCATTTTGGGGCTTCCACCCCATCTCTGTAAAACATAGCTGTTTTATCATTTGTTGCTCCCATCTATCTATATATATATCTATATATGAATGATGACCACACAAATAGTCAACACCAACAACATAGAGCCTACGATGTCAAATGCCCGGAACATCTAAAATCAAGAAAAAAATTCTCATACATTATTTTTTGGGTGGGGACAAGCCTCCTGCACCCCCCCATATGGAAGGAGGGCTGTGCACCACTACATCCCATGCTAATTATTCATGTCAACTCTGGGATTGCACTTCAGTTGGAAAAGGTAAAACCCCACTCCCTGCTGTACAGCAATCTTGGAAAACAGCTAGTTTCAGGTGTTTGATGTTCCAGATGCTCAACAATGTGGGATCGATGTTGTGGGTGTAGTCAACATTGTGATATAGGCCCACACACATATACGTATACTGGTCTACCTGAAAACGCAGACAGTGCACAATGCCAATGACGAGAACACTGACACCGGAAGATCTACAACGGAGAAGACCGACAGTTGAGAATCCTGATGCTGAGAACACCGACATGTTAAGGTAAGTGTGCGATAGTGACGGACTTTAGTTTTAGGGGCAGGTTAAGTGAGTTAGGGTTAGGGTGCGGGTAAGGTAAGTGTGCGATGGTGACGGACTTGAGGGTTAGGGGTGGATTAAGTAAGTTAGGGTTAGGGTGCGGTTTAGGTAAGTGTGTGATAGTGACAGACCTTAGGGTTAGGGTTTGGGTTAAGGTTAGTGCATAGATAGTTGTGTATGTAAGGTTTAGTGTAGGTTTCTAAGGTTTTTGGTGTGCTTGTGCTGTGTGTGTGTTTTTCGGGAAAGGTATTTGTTTTGTTGATTGTCGGGATTTTGGTTTGTCAGGCATGTGAAGTTTCATGTTTTTGAACTTTCTTTTTTTGTTGTTTTTTTCATGTCGGTTATTTCGTTGTCGGTGTTTTGGCGTGTCGGTGTT
>NC_056745.1:1442029588-1442047088 GCF_019279795.1 Protopterus annectens
CTAGGAGGTCGATAAGCTTCTTGATTGTCCCCATCTGCAGGGGCATGGAAAGACTCATTATGGACCCTAAAAAGGACACAGGTAATCTCCAAGCTGTGGTCCCAACCCAGTTCGGACTTATTAAAGGTAGATCATGCCAGTTAAACATGGTTGACTTCTTTGAGAAAGTCACCAAGGCCCTGGATGGGGGAAAGACAGTGCATACCACCTATTTTGATCTAGCCAAGGCATTTGACACAATCCCTCACTCAGGTATTACAGAGAAACTCTCCCAGTTGGGAAATAACCCCTACATTATCAGATGTGTAGCCAACTGGCTCACTGACAGGACACATACTGTAAAAGTGGGTGACTTCACCTCTAGCAAAAGACCACCAGTTTTTGCAGGTACTGTCATGATATATACCTGATAGGTTCTTTCTATTCTCTTAGTAATGCTTTACCAAGTATTTCTCTCAGCTTATCCAAACCTGTGTCTAGTCAACTCTTTCTGTAGGTATTTTGAACGCTGTTCTCCTGCCACAACCTGAAAGTGAAACTGCCTGATTGGACTTGCCTTTTCTTCTCCAAATCAGTAACTTGTGTACAGATTTTCATATCATTTTTTTAAATTTTCATATAGCCTTCTATTGACAACTGGAAGCACTTTAAGACTTCTCTTTAACGTACAGTCTATAAACACTGAACACTAGTCCAAACTGGAAACAGTTTCCAGACAAACATTCCTTCCAAGTCTCCACTCCTGACATTCTATAAAGCAATTACCTTTGGGAGTGTCAGAAAAAAAATTTCAGGCCAAGCACAGAAGAGTTATGAATTTTAAAAGTAATTCATCTCAAAAGCAGTAAAAGAAAAACACAGCTCACCACTTTAATTTCATATTGTGGGTCTGCAACAATGTATTATTTCTGTAAGTGTTTCATGCAGAAGTAATGGGAAAGTATTAACCAAGACAAGCCACATATTCAAATGTTTGCTCTTGATGTGCAAATTTCTTTCACCATGCTGATCACGATTAATGTTTATTGTCTGGTTTAGCAAAGGCAGACTGAAAAAAAAACTTCTGTACTGTAGGTGCAACTCCCTCTTTTAAAATGTCATTGTCAACCACAACCCCTTTGTCCCATTTCAATGTGACTAATTCACCGAGAGCCAATGTTTATACCACTGAGGGGCTAGACCTTTATTTAAGAGGTTAAATTCAATGGCTCCCCTTCCACTCATGAGCAGTATGTGAACTAACAGCAAAGTGTCTGGAAACCAAAATTTAACAAGAGATACTAAAGGCAGCATTACAAGGTTATAGAGACTAACGGTGCAATGTGGTAAGACAGCAGCACATACAGACTGGACAGCAAAAAGATCAGTAAAAGCACTGCTGCTAGGAGGGTCTCTGTCTAAGTGTGAGACTCTGTGTTATGAATCCAGACACTTCAAAAACTGAAGTGGATTTCTAGAAAAACAGCGAATTCTAAAATATGTAACATCTTTAAAGGATTTTAACAGAAGGACAGTAAACATACACCCACAGAGAAATCCTGCATTCACCTTGAACACATCTGGCTTAAAGTTGAGAATGTGGACATAACTTGTACATTAAATACAGGGACCAAAGTATATGAACCAGAAGACCTGTGATTAAGTATCACGGTAGCACCTCCACCAAGATATTCCAGATTTTTATTGTATCGATCCTTTGTTGACAAGGTTAATCCCACTAGACTGGTGGCCTCTTTTCTAGGGGATCCAGAAGTGGTATTTCCACAACAGGAAGAAGTTTAGCCTTGGCTAGGGGAACTTCCCCTGCTGTTTTGACAGATGCTGTGGGATCTTCTTCATTTGCCAGAGCTACCACCTACCCAAATAAATGGAACTTCAGTTTAGCATCTCCTTTGATGGCTGACATACTCAGGAGTGCAGAAGCCCCCTAATGATGCACTACAGTGTTAGTAATCCAATCACCTGGAGTGGAAATAGAACTCTCAGCCTTCAGGTATTCCAGCACCAGTTTACTTTACTACATGATTTTTGTTGGTCAATAAATAACATGCAGACTGTACTGGTGACCCCTTCAGATCCTTTCAATGATTCGCTGTTCCATGCTCAGGATGGACTCAGCACTGTTCCTACCAGACCAGATGTTGAGTGTTTGGATGGAGCCTCCTTTGCAGCACCCTGGCTTAGTTTAGTGTTTCCCAAGGATTCTGAGAAGCATGAGCTATCTAAAAACAGAAGACAATCTCCTCACCTACTTTCCAAAAATGGTAATACAGCAATCACTTGCAATCATGAGGAAATGTCCTCATCTTCCATGGAACATTAAAAATGACATGTTGACCAAGGTACCACAATGATATCTAGTACCTTCAACATTTAACGTAAATCTACTTCCACACCTTTGATGCCTCATAACTGTTTAATTACTACAGTGACTGTATCTACTGGAGAGGACTAACCTGGGCACAATGTCAACAGCTCCTTCTGGTATAGTCTTAAATGAGAGAGTGTCAAATGAGTTTCAAGAGTTCCTTAATTTGATAGTTCCACCTCCCAACAATGTTCCTATCACTATTTATGTACCCTTAATATTATTAGTTTGGAAAGTACTATCTTTAGAACCAACTCTACTTAAAGACAGGTAAAACAGAAATGTGGTATACTGCACCCTCTCAGCCTTCTCAACTATTACTATTGCAGTGAGGAATAAATCAAACTTCTGGATCTAAAGCTTCTAGTCTTAATAAACTGTATTGCAGTAAGATAATTACTGGTGGTTACCGATATAGCACATTCCATTGTGAATTACACTGCCCTATTTTAAACATGAAGATAACTGAAAACAAATACCTTTCTTCACTTCTGCAAATATTTATTCACTTCTGGCACAATATGGTAGCATTCACTGTGTTCTGTAAACAACATGTGAACAGCTAATAACTTAGAGGTTCTAGCCTCCATGAGCTCTTTATTCAGACTGCCTTCTATAATATATGTGTGCCATATGACTGCTAACAGAGACTTCTAGGCTGAAGTGTCAGAATGGATTTCTTCAAGTAAAATTATATCAGACATTACTTTTGTGTAATCTGAGATATAAATTTTAACTGTATTCTATCGAATCATCTCAGATATCATGTTACAACCACATTTGTGCAAGATGAGATATGAAGAACATAATATGGTATTGTTTGTAGGCTTGTAAAGTGAACAAAGGCATATTCAGGCTTGAATAAGATTGTTGGATAGAAACATTGTAGACTACAACACCGTTATACTATGACTGTGCTACATGATAATGTGACTATATTCTGGCGAACAGAGTGTTGTCAGGCATAAGGAAATTTACTGTATGTGGAAGTATGAGAAGTATGTGGTCAGAGATGAAGTCTCTGGAAGGGTGGCACATTCTGAGCTGTCATTTAGTTGAGGCAAAGTTTATTGGAAAAATGTAACAGTCAGTTTAGAAGTGAAAATGCTATTGCTGAATATTCCAAAATACAACAACCCAGATATGCTAAGCTATGACTAGATTCACTTTGTGATTCTCACAATGCTGCTATCCTGTTAATAAATAAAACCTGCTCTGCACAACATGACTTTGTCTCCAGTAGATTTTTTTTGATAATCCATGACTAATTATTTACAATGGCAAGCTTTTGCCATGAAAATTAAAGAACCTAGTACATAACATTATCTGGTTGCAGATCCAAAATACACCACGTACAGATGGACAGGGGAGAGTTTGTAGCAAGAGAGAAAGACTAGAAGTTGCACTGCACAAAGGCATTCAAATTATCACATCAGGTTCCTTAAGAATGCACCTGTTAGTCCACAAGGTTGAGAGATATCATAAGGGTTGGGAGGGTGGCCTAATGGTTAAGGTGTTTGCCTTGCAAGCACAAGGTGCAGGGTTTGAGTCCCACAAGGGATAATTGGCTAGGCTTAAAATGGCTCGCAAGGGCAATTAACTTACTACTAATCTATGAACCTATGAAAAGAGAGAGATGTGAAGCAGATTAACTTTGCTTATGATAGGTACCACTTCAATGTTCATCATTCTTTCAAAATACATGGACTTTGAGCACACATTTTTATACATGCATATCTGCAATGAGTTACTTTTTAGAAGTTAACAACAAAAAGTTTCCGAGAGGCCTCCCCTGAGCTTAATACTAATAAATTAATGTTTTTCAGCCTTAGAAGGCTTTAATGATATGTACAGTTCAGTAACTACTGTGCAAGCGTATGACAGAAATATCTTACAGGAAAAAAGTGGATGGATGGTCTGGAGAACATAAATTGCCAGGACTTTTAAAGTAATTTAACTGTCACTTTCTATAGCTAATGCTCTGGTAGAATAAATCTACAGTGCAAGCTGAATGTACAGTGTTTTACCACAAACTTCAGAACTGTCACACTGTTCTGGTAGGGAAATATGAATTAAAACTTTTAGCACTATGTAGTAACCAGCAACAACAGAACTATTACATCTGACTTTTTGTCAAAATATACATAGTTAAAATCTTAAAGCAGTATCTGTTTTTTCAGGCTGCACAGCAGAAACAAACAAAAAGTACATGGTGTGAATAAAATGAAATGTCAAGTAATGTTTTCAGCATGTCAAAAAGGATGTTAAAATCCAGACATTCTAAAACAAAATAAAGACATGTTCAATTCCCAGGGAAAGCATGTCACATGATTTTAGTGTCTTAGAAAATATTTCACTGACATAGTATTGCACATGGCTATCTGCTCACAGCAACTGTTTTATCCCAGACAACTGAGATTCCTGAGTTAATGTTCAGAAATGCTCATTGTCACTTCACTCAGAGCATGTGTGTTGTGCAGTTAAAGGAAAAATCACATTTTTTTCCCTTTAGATATTTCTAGTAACAAGTACAAACTGTATTTTGCTTATATTTATTTTCTGAAAAGAGAGAGCAAAAGTCACTTTTAATGGCACATCCAGATCTGTTTTTGTTTGCTACATCAAATTTTTAAACTCTCTGGTTATCCAAATGAGGGAGACTTGCATCTGGGATACTCTAGTTTTATTTTCTCCCATCTGGGGTACATTTTTAATACAAATCAAAATAAGGAGAATAATCACTATCTATATGTAATTTTACCATTACTTGATTGTTTTTAAATGTAAATTACTATAGGATGCCATTAATCAAATACTTATTGTGAAGTAATTAAAATTATAGTGAGTTCTTTATTTTCATAACTGTGAGCCATTGCTCAGATACCTTTTCAGATACTGCAATTCACATGCACTGTAAAATGGCAACTGTTTTATTCTTTACCCATATTTACACATCTTGTAGTTGACTGTGTATTTCAAAGATAAACTGAATAGTTTCTGAATGATTTTCATAGAAAGGTATTTGCAGAGCATTTCTGTACATATAAGTGTGAACGCATGTATAGGTATGAGACAAGATGTTGTACACTGAACCCCACTCATTGGGATACTTGTACTCATAAAACGTGTTTATACTGTAAAGGATGATTCATTTCTTAAACTGACAATTTGAAGTTTACAGCTTGATGCAAATATTTTCCTTTGGTTTAAACAATGTTAATTTTATACAGCCCTTCTTAATGTTAATTACTTCATTAAATAATTTTGTATGCACAATCATGAAATGACCTGTACAAGTTTAAGCCTTTTTGTGGAGGTCTGAATGCAGGATTTAATTGCATAGGCTGGAAGATTGCAGGATTACTATGATTATTTATAAGATGTTACAAGATTCAGACATATTAAGAATATTTTTCTTAGTCTCCCAGACATTGGAAAGGGACATTACAGGATTTGCAAAATGCACACGCAGTACTGTGAAAATAAGTATTTCTAAGTATTAAACAGTAAATTAAAATATTTTTCTATTCTGGGAAATGCAATGAAAAGAAAAAAAAGATTGTTTTTTAATTATCCAGTAGGCCCCCTGGATGTATATAAATGAATGTTATTTTGGAATTATTTATTGCTTATTTACTGTTGACAAAACTGAGAAATATTCTGATTTTTTTGTATGATATTACTCTTACATATTACATTTGTTAACTACGGAAATTATTAATTTATGAGTTATGTGTTTGTATACTGAGATTTTAGTGGAATATTTTAACTGAAATGCAAATAAAATATCTAGTATAAAAGTGAAAGTAAAATGAAAAAAAAAAGTAAAGTCCTTTCTCTTGATAATTTAACCATAGAAGTTACTTCTCATAGCAAATTATTAGGGGTGATGGTGGATGGTAAACTTATATTCTACCTGCATATACATAATTGCATAAGAAAAACTCATCAGAACTAGGGATGCTTTACACAGCCAAAAACTTTCCCACCGTTACAACTAAAACTACACTTGCTACTACTTATCTCTTTCCCAAATGTCTTTATGGTGCTCTCATCCTTACTAGAGGCAGGCTTCGCAAAAAATAAAACTTGAACAATGCTTAGCAAAGTTGCTAAATTTAAGCCTGAATTGGTTAGAACTGCCTCATCAGCTAACATATACACAACTTCTTACCAGCATAAAATTATCCAGCATCCATCTGCCTGTCCAGCACTAAAAAAAATTCTGCACAACTATGTTCCTAGTTGGTCACACAATCCAGTCAACAAAAACTCCTGTTTGTCTACAGATCTACAGACCTACCATATCTGCTGGACATTGTCTGTACTCGTACAAGGTTGCTGCTAAGGCCTGGAACTACTTACCTGTATCTTACATGTCAATACCCTCCATCCCATCTTTCAAAACCACTGTCAAAGACTTCCTAACTAAAATCTGGCTTTCTTCTTGCTCAAAACCAGGATAAACTATATCTCTAAATGTGAACAAGTACCTTTTAATTCCTTATACCTCCTTACTCTCCCTTCTTCACTTACTTCCTTACTTCTATCAAATTCTCTTACCTAACTTTTTCTCTAAATATACCAGAAGCCTCTTTTTGCCTCACTTCATACTGCAATACTTGTTTGTATTAGACTAACTTGCCTTTAATTTTTCTACATACTGTGTAAAATTTCTATACATAATAATTGATTGTCATATAACTTGCACTCATGCTTACCCAATGTTTTTATATTATTGCTAATTTGTTATAATTAATTAAACTGCAGATGTTTTTGTTTTATTTTTGAAGATTGTAAAATTATTGCTCTTAAAATGTTTTATAATAATTTGGAATTTTCCCCCCGGGCCTCCCGGTAATCAAATGTCAATAAATAAATAAAAGTACTTAAAAGCATTATATTGTAGCAACTACTAGTTATCTACTCCAATGTATCCTTTGTTAATTTTCTCCAATAAATTTCATCGCTTGGCTACTTTTTGTATTCCTACTTTTAGTCATCCCTATTGGTGAAATCTCTCTTCTTCATTCCAATGTTGGCTTAGTTCTCAAAACAGTTTCTGCTACTGTGTGCATATAATATTCTGTATGGCTGTTACTGTCTTCCTTAGGTGCCTGCATCAAAAATTCTACTTGCCTTATTTTGTGAACTTCCCCCCGTTTCAACATCACTTCTTTCTTCTTTCCACTTTGATCTGTACTCCTCTTCTTGTGCTATGTATATGAGCCTTAACTGTGTATCTCTAAAGCATCCCTTCAAATCTGGTAATCCCAAATCACATTGCTAAGTGAGAATAAATAACATATCTCACTTATCCCTTGTCCTCTTTCTTTGCCAAATAAACTCTTTAAATTTTTTATTAGTTACAGTCCACAGTTTATCCTCTGGCTGATAAAATATGCCAGACCTGTACTCAACACAGAAAGGGCTAAAAACATTTTCACTTCTTGTACCCTACTACTGACATCCATCATACCTCTCAACTATCCAAATTTGTGTCTCATATTTCTGTTCTGTTCCTCATAAAATGTGTTTTTCTGGCAAATCATTGAGGGCTGAAGTCACTAAATAATGACATACATTTGAGTTTCAGACTTAATAACCTTCAGAAAAATGCACACTATTACATTAAATCTGCTATATTAAATATTGAGAGTCTCTGGATAAATTCTGCATATAGTTCAAATTGGAAACTATTACATGAAGTAATTCTAACTTCAAATATTGCACCTGAAATAAGTCTGAATGTTCTATCTAACATTGGTATAGCATATTGGATTATAAAATACTATTGTATAAATAACAAAAATACTAATGTTTATACTTTTGGTATTAAACATGTATTAAATATATTTAAAACAGCAATAAAGAGTAATTATTTGATTAAACAAATGCTACTCTTGATGTTTCCTATAGCTTACACTACTGGCTGTCTAAAATCTTTTAATGTACATAGCATAACTATTGGGCAAAATAATCTAAAATTCTGGTTTCAGATTTTGGTTGGAAATAAAATTAACACTGCTGAAAGACTTTCAGCCAGCCATAATGTAAATAAAAGTAGTTGACTGAATATTCAGACTTTTAGGGAATTTATAAATAATAATGTACATATGCCATTAGCTTTAAGCACTAAACCCTTACCTAAAATATTATAATTATTTTTTCAGATTAATAGTGATACATATAAATATAAATCCTATTTGTCAATAATTTAAAGGATCTTGAGATCTGAAATTATGAGTTTGGATGTCTATCACTGGAATTATTCTACAAAAATATATAAACAAACTTTCTCAAAAACTGATAAAAAGTTATATTTAAAGTCTTTTGGTAGTTCCACATCATCTATTTATTGGAAATTTTTTACTTGGAAGTTTTTGCATAGAAGTCTTTTAGCAACACACAAAATAGCCCTCTTTTTCAAAAAAAGAAATTTTAAGATGCTGGAGGTGCACTGATAATTTCAATGCTGATTGGAAGCATATGATACTGCAATGTTGAATGGTTACCCCATTTTGGGAAGGGTTTGGAAATTTTACTAAAGCATTGTAAACAGACAAATGAAATAAAACAAATTCTTTGATTTTATTCAATGTTCCAATTCCAGATTATATGCCCACAACTCGAGTGCCTCTCTTATGGTCTATTTTAGCTGTTGCCAGAAAGGATATTACAAAGAATCAGAAAATCAAGAATGTCCTTTCTTTTTTAGAATTCATTTATCTAGCAAAGGATGTATGTAATAAAGAATTACAAACTTTGTACAATAGAATTTCAAATATTACCCATAAGAAGTGATCTTGGTGTAAAGACCTTTTAGAAAAATATTAGATTTGCTGATCAATAACAATATTTGTTCTTGACTTTGTATATAGCATTATATGTTTTCTTATTAACTGTTGGCTTAAATTTGTTAGTCTTGTTCATGTACTTTTTTTTTAAATTTTAAGAAAAAAAAGTTTTTTAAAAAAGAAAAATGCATACCAGTGGAACACGTTATTTTAGCAACTTTTTAAATTTAAAAGAAAAATAATTAAAGTTTGTCCCTGATTTTGGGCCTTTTAATCCCATTATTTTTGTCTTTGTGCAAATTTCTTACATGTAGAGGTTGAGACGTATGACATCCATTGTCAAGAGTTTCCAACTTCTCACATCATAGGTTCATAAGTATATATTAGGCTAATGACCACCAGGACCTTTATAAGTCTAGCAATGCATCCCAACCCAACTGTGCCCCTGTGTACATAGGTTCATAAGTATATACTAGGCTAATGATCACCAGAGCCTTTATAAGCCTAGCAATGCATCCCAACCCAATTCTGCCCCTATGTATATACGTTCATAAGTATATACTAGGCTAATGACCACCAGGACCTTTATAAGTCTAGCAATGCATCCCAACCCAATTGTGCCCCTATGTACATAGGTTCATAAGTATATACTAGGCTAATGACCACCAGGACCTTTATAAGTCTAGCAATGCATCCCAACCCAATTATGCCCCTATGTATATAGGTTCATAAGTATATACTAGGCTAATGACCACCAGAGCCTTTATAAGCCTAGCAATGCATCCCAACCCAATTGTGCCCCTATGTATATAGGTTCATAAGTATATACTAGGCTAATGACCACCAGGACCTTTATAAGTCTAGCAATGCATCCCAACCCAATTGTGCCCCTATGTATATAGGTTCATAAGTATATACTAGGCTATTGACCACCAGAGCCTTTATAAGCCTAGCAATGCATCCCAACCCAATTGTGTCCCTATGTATATAGGTTCATAAATACATACCAGGCTAATGACTACCAGAGCCTTTATAAGCCTAGCAGTGCATCCCAACCCAATTGTGCCCCTATGTATATAGGTTCATAAGTATATACTAGGCTAATGCCCACCAGAGCCTTTATAAACCTAGCAGTGCATCCCAACCCAATTGTGTCCCTATGTATATAGGTTCATAAGTATATACTAAGCTAATGACCACCAGAGCCTTTATAAGCCTAGCAGTGCATCCCAACCCAATTGTGCCCCTATGTGTATAGGTTCATATGTATATACTAGGCTAATGACTACCAGGTCCTTTTTAAGCCTAGCAATGCATCCCAACCCAATTGTGACCCTATGTATATAGGTTCATAAGTGTATACCAGGCCAATGACCACCAGAGCCTTTATAAGCCTAGCAAGGCATCCCAACCCAATTGTGCCCCTATGTATATAGGTTCATAAGTATATACTAAGCTAATGACTACCAGAGGCTTTATAAGCCTAGCAGTGCATTCCAACCCAATTGTGCCCCTATGTATATAGGTTCATAAGTATATACTAGGCTAATGACCACCAGAGCCTTTATAAGACTAGCAGTGCATCCCAACCCAAATGTGCCCCTATGCATATAGGTTCATAAGTATATACTAAGCTAATGACCACCAGGGCCTTTATACGCCTAGCAATGCATCCCAACCCAATTGTGCCCCTATGTATATAGGTTCATAAGTATATACTAGGCTAATGACCACCAGGACCTTTATAAGTCTAGCAATGCATCCCAACCCAATTATGCCCCTATGTATATAGGTTCATAAGTATATACTAAGCTAATGACCACCAGGGCCTTTATACGCCTAGCAATGCATCCCAACCCAATTGTGCCCCTATGTATATAGGTTCATAAGTATATACTAGGCTAATGACCACCAGGACCTTTATAAGTCTAGCAATGCATCCCAACCCAATTATGCCCCTATGTATATAGGTTCATAAGTATATACTAGGCTAATGACCACCAGGACCTTTATAAGTCTAGCAATGCATCCCAACCCAATTATGCCCCTATGTATATAGGTTCATAAGTATATACTAGGCTAATGACCACCAGAGCCTTTATAAGCCTAGCAATGCATCCCAACCCAATTGTGCCCCTATGTATATAGGTTCATAAGTATATACCAGGCCAATGACCACCAGAGCCTTTATAAGCCTAGCAAGGCATCCCAACCCAATTGTGCCCTTATGTATATAGGTTCATAAGTATATACTAAGCTAATGACTACCAGAGGCTTTATAAGCCTAGCAGTGCATTCCAACCCAATTGTGCCCCTATGTATATAGGTTCATAAGTATATACTAGGCTAATGACCACCAGAGCCTTTATAAGCCTAGCAATGCATCACAACCCAATTGTGCCCCTATGTATATAGGTTCATAAGTATATACTAGGCTAATGACCACCAGAGCCTTTTAAGCCTAGCAGTGCATTCCAACCTAATTGTGCCCCTA
This sequence comes from Protopterus annectens, assembly GCF_019279795.1. Classification (NCBI taxonomy): domain Eukaryota; kingdom Metazoa; phylum Chordata; order Ceratodontiformes; family Protopteridae; genus Protopterus; species Protopterus annectens. The sequence continues at coordinate 1,442,041,248 of NC_056745.1, forward strand.
TGTATATAGGTTCATAAGTATATACTAGGCTAATGACCACCAGAGCCTTTATAAGCCTAGCAATGCATCCCAACCCAATTCTGCCCCGATGTTTATAGGTTCAAAAGTATATACCAGGCTAATAAACACCAGAGCTTTTATAAGCCTAGCAGTGCATCCCAACTCAATTGCGCCCCTATGTATATAGGTTCATAAGTATATACCAGGCTAATGACCACCAGAGCCTTTATAAACCCAGCAGTGCATCCAAGCCCAATTGTGCCCCTATGTATATAGGTTCATATGTATATACTAGGCTAATAACCACCAGAGCCTTTATAAGCCTAGATATGCAACCCAACCCAATTGTGTTCCCATGTACCTTGGCTGTCTATTAGAAGGGCTGTGCTTGTTTGGATGTAGCTAATGGTTTTGTGGGGGGGGTTATATAAGTTAGGTATTATTTCACTTACTATCTGCCGCTGTACATTACAGACATGGGGGCCAAACCAGGGACAAATTTATGACTTTCCATCCAGTAATCAAGGTTACATTTGAATTGGGTAAGGGATAACCCTTTGCTTCACATGGATGGGAAGCCTATTCCGAAGTGAGAGATCCTTCACGACACATATCTATCTTACCAGCATGTTCAATCTATGTTGTAGGCAAAGTTTAAATCCTTGTGTTTAGTGTTTCTAGTGCTGTTCATTTTGCAGACGTGCAATAGATCTATCAAGGCTGGATCTGAAGATGCCTTACATGCCAAGCATAGATCACCTCTCAGTAACCTGTGACTATAGAGAGAGGGAATAAGGCAATCTGTTTAGGACAGTGTGTTAAAATCCTAGATTCTCCTGGTAAGTAACCTCTGTGGACATTCTAGCTCTTGCAAATGCTTGGGCACATACATGCTGAAGGGGTCATTGTACTCAATGATGGGTCTGATAAGGGACAAGTAAAGTGGTGCTAACATTTCCTTGGATCTGGATGCCATACCCTTATTTATAAGCTGGGCAACATTAAATGATTTCCATAGTATCTTGGCTACATGTTTATTAAAGGAGAGGTTACTGTCTACATATGTTCTCAGATCCCTAATTACCAGATCAACTTAGGGGTGTTTTACTGATGGAGTAATTAGCCTGTGTGGATGTTTTCCCAAACGGCACTACAGTGCACTTCTTGCTGTTGAGTTTTAAGCAATGGCCTTGGCACCAAACTTGTTAATACAGTCTGATTACTTTTATATAAGTGTAAATGTGCCTATGTCACAAGTGATAATTCAATAAAGGTGTTTAAACAATCATTTGTCTGTGTTAGGGCCTCTTGCAGGATGTTAGTTTTGTAGGGAAATCTATGACAGCTCCCAATTTATAGTCATCTATGAACTTGGTGAAGAGGTCTTTAACATTAGGTTTGACTTCTGAAAAGTAGATGCCAAACAAGAGCGGGTCCAACATGGAACCCTGATGTATTCCACTGGTGATTAGTCTCTTGGCGGAGGTGGTCCCACCAGTCCTGACTTCTTGGGTACTACTTGTAAGCCAGCTGGCAATCCGGTGAGCTATGTAGGGACCTATGCCTAGTTTGGTGAGTTTGTTAACAATACTTGAGTAGGGGAATCATACTGAATGTCTTAGCCAGGGCATCATAGGCAGTACTCACTGTCCTCCATTCATCCCCTGCCTTTGTGACACTCTCACAATGTGTTACTTTTAATGTTTTGGACATAGCTGAAGATGGCCTTGTGGTTGCCCTTAGCCTGAGAGGCTATCCTGACCCCATAATTGGTTTGTTGGAGTTAATTAATCCTCTTAGTTTCTTGTTTAGTTTTATCAGCGAGCTGTTGTCTTCATGCGAGTAGCTCTTTCAGATTTTGGTCATGACTTTTTCCCTTTTGTTATATACCCTGTTTAGGTTGGAATCCCACCAGTGTGGTTTGCTTTTGGTGTTTGTTAATGCATTACTTCTGGTAGGTACAGCAGCCTTTATGCAGCTGTTCACATGTTTGTACGGGGTTTCTGTGAATAATTCTGCATAGGTTGTGATCTTAGGGTTTGGGTGGCATTGAATTTTGAGAAACTGTCACTCAGTAGAACGCAGTTTGCTTTACAATAGCTACTAACAGTTACACGTTTAGTTGGATTCTCCAAGTTGATGAGTAGTACGTCCAATATGTTTGAAACTCTGGATGGAGTAATCAGTACTTGAGCATACTATCTGGTCTAGGGTATTTGTGTTAATAATGTCCAGGAAGTGTTCAACACTGAGGTAGAGTATGATTCCCAGTAAAGAATAGGGTATTTGGTGGGATGGTGAATGCCTCCAGTAGGTGTAGGTATGAGTTTTGAGATTCTTGGGACATAGATGGTGACCTATAGTTTGCCAGAATATGGGAAGTGACCTTATCTTCAGTGACTTACATATGGATGAACTCCAGGGCATCATCTTGTTTAACCACTCTGGAAGCATATTGTTGCTGATGTAGATTGAGACAACTCTGCCTTTAGATTCTGTCTGTGCTGCTGTTGGTTTAAATGTGTGGAAGGCACTGTAGCCTTGCACTACCAAAGTACTTTCAGCAGCTTTAAACCAAGTTTCAGTAACAGCACAGATGTCTATATTCTACACAGTGAGGAGAGCTTGCAGGGTATGGAGTTTCTTGTTGACTCCTAGCAGTGAGCAGTAATACCTTAAGGTTGAATTGAGTTTTTTTTTTCTTTTGCTATGTTGGAAGGTTTATCCTTTTTTGCATAGCCTAAAAAGGGCTCTAAGGTGGTGGATAAAGTTTTAGTTAACAGCTGAAAGCCCAAATTGGACATGTGTGGACCATCCTTAGCAAAGCAAAGTGGTCTGGTAACCATGTCCACCCATGCTGGCAGATATTGAATCCCCTTGAAATGACACCAGAAGCTAAGCCAAATCTTAAAATCAATCATTTCTGTTCATAATGTGGCATCATCTTGGTAAAGGTAGAACGCTGCTCAATGCAAGGCATATACCTGTGTTTGATACATATTAATAGAGATCCACAATGCTTCTCTTCATACAGTCCAATGAGGTACATCTCAGGACATTTACACCCATATGGGCTATGATAGAATCATATTTGTACCTGCGGTGCAGTGACCTGAGTGTGCACGTGATATTGTGGATTCTGACTTCAGATAAGTACCTGATTGTTGACCTCAGTGTGCACGTGATATTGTGGATTCTGACTTCAGATAAGTACCTGATCGTTGATCTGAGTGTGCACGTGATATTGTGGATCCTGACTTCAGATACGTACCTGATCGTTGACCTGAGTGTGCACGTGATATTGTGGATCCTGACTTCAGATACGTACCTGATCGTTGACCTGAGTGTGCACATGATATTGTGGATCCAGACATCAGATACGTACCTGATCGTTGACCTGAGCGTGCATGTGATATTGTGGATCCTGACTTCAGATACGTACCTGATCGTTGACCTGAGTGTGCACGTGATATTGTGGATCCTGACTTCAGATACGTACCTGATTGTTGACCTGAGTGTGCACGTGATATTGTGGCTTCTGACTTCAGATAAGTACCCGATCGTTGACCTCAGTGTGCATGTTATATTGTGGATTCTGACTTCAGATACATACCTGATCGTTGACCTGAGTGTGCATGTTATATTGTGGATTCTGACTTCAGATACATACCTGATCGTTGACCTCAGTGTGCATGTTATATTGTGGATTCTGACTTCAGATACATACCTGATCGTTGACCTGAGTGTGCATGTTATATTGTGGATTCTGACTTCAGATACATACCTGATCATTGACCTGAGTGTGCACGTGATATTGTGGATTCTGACTTCAGATACATACCTGATCATTGACCTGAGTGTGCACGTGATATTGTGGATTCTGACTTCAGGTAAGTACCTGATCGTTGACCTGAGTGTGCATGTTATATTGTGGATTCTGACTTCAGATACATACCTGATCGTTGACCTGAGTGTGCACGTGATATTGTGGATTCTGACTTCAGGTAAGTACCTGATCGTTGACCTGAGTGTGCACGTGATATTGTGGATTCTGACTTCAGATACATACCTGATCGTTCTCTTCTCCTTCTCTAGGCTGGTGATTGAGACATTTGTGTGTCATACACTTGCTTTTCATGTTTGCTTTAGAAACTTCAGAGGATAGGCATTGCCATTTGTAGGTTTAGGAGGTCTTTAAGGTTTGGGAAAGCTTCTTTTAAGTGTCTCAGCATAAGATGGTCTCTGTGTTTGTGGTGAGCAGTATGTCTGGAGTATGTAGTGAGAGTGTTCTTGAAAACCTTGCTTGTAAGCAAGATTTTTCCCTCCAGGGAGGTTGTGTATGTACATCCGAAGATATTGATTGCATTGCATGCAATGGAGCTTTTCTCCCTGGGTTTCCAATGAAAAGGGGCATTTGTGCCTATCCAAACTTCCCTGGTCAACAAATGTAAAACAAATAAATCTCTCACATAGTGTGTTAGTTTCTTTAAGGATTAAATAGTTGTCTGAGAACACGAGACAATTGCTGTATTGTGTGTCAGGTTGCCCATTTTATCTTCTGTTTTGTCCCTTCCTACATGTCCTTAGCATAATGGAATATTTTTTAATCCAAACATCTAAATATTTGTTATTATCGTATCCCCATAAATATAGATATGGCTGAACTAATTAATGTGTGGGAACACAGTTTACTGCTATAGCCATTGTTTTATCCTCATTTATTTTATATGCTGAAAAAAACTTGAAACTGTCTAAATGTGTTCCACAACACTGAAACATCTTTTTATGGATTCATCAAATACAGAATAACATCCTCTGAAAGCAAGTCGAATTTTTCTTACCTTTGGCCGTGCAAACCTGAAGTTGTGCAAGGGTCCTTTCCACCACTTTCCATGTTCTGGACTAAAGAACTGGAGTAGGATCTTTAGAAATATATGTAATGCTTAATACATGAAAATTGCTGATATGGTTTGCTGTCCTTTCTGTTAATTTATGTGAGCTCGTGTCTTAAGTGATAATTTGATAAAGGTGTTTCTAAAAAAAAGTTGCCGTTATTTGAGGAGTGTCATTGGGAAACAGCATCTCCTTTGGACGACTGAGCTGAATTACTTGTAATTACAGCAGTGTTTCATACTGTGTTCTTCCTTAAACAATATAGACAATGATAATTTATGTATTGGCTTGTACTTTGCCAGCAATAAAACTCTGTAAGCTTAGCAACTTTGGTCACTTAGTGCAGAAACGTCTCTACGATTAGAATCAATAGACAAACGCTGCAGGTGTCAGAATATAATTAGTGGGTACAGGGTCTAAGCATACTGTCCTACTGCAGTGGTTGACATGATAATGTGTCTCAACTTATGTCTTCAATGTGTGGGTTTTATGACAAAAATAGCTACATTGAAAAAGCATGGAACAGTATCCCAAAGGCACGTCTAGTGAGCAGGGATCACAGAGTCCAGTCTTTATAGTTTTGGTAAGGAAAATTAAAAAAGAAAACATCAGCCATCTATGAATGGATAAAGCCTGAAGAATATTAAGAAAATATTAGCTAAAATTATGGAAACTGTTGTTCCCAATAATACAAAAAGATGGAGAAGGTATCACACTTAGAAAAAGTAAAAAAGTATAGTGCAGAACAACTATACTGTATCTAACTCTAAGAGTGTACAAACCATATAGCATGTGAACATTATGAAATGAAATGAAATGTAAAGGGCTAAAACAAAATGTTACAATTGAATGCATTAAGGATTATAGATAACAGAAGAAAGTATTGTTATTTATGTCAGAAAGAGTCAGGAATGAACAAGAAATTAAGGGCCAAATAAATAGACATGG
>NC_056745.1:1442052088-1442064588 GCF_019279795.1 Protopterus annectens
AGTCAGGTGTGCCCCCCCAATCCTGTGTAGGAATGTAGGAATAGTCAGGTGTGCCCCCCCATCCTATGCAGAAATGTATTAACAGTCAATGCCAAATGATCGACGGATACCCTGCAGAGACAGCATGCTACCTGTAGGTGTACAACACAAAGGTCAGCACTGCAGTACAAACTACCTGGACTCGATCCACAAATTCAATACAGATGGGCATACTGGCCATGCCCACACACTCATAGAAATGAAGGCAATGTCAGTCAACAACCTACTGAAAGGTCATACTGGGCATGCTCACACACTTAAACACATGAAGGCCATGTCTGCAAACATCAGTGGACCAGACATATCTGGCAGCCGCAGATGTTAGTGCAGATACTCCTCAGTGCGCACCACTCATGCTTTGCACACACAGTGGATAGGAATACAGGCATATATGTAAGGACACTATAATAAGCCAAAGGTTGACATACATAGATGGGTGGAAGAGGGTGACTGTGATAAGGAGCCATCCAGGCCTGTCCCACCCAGCACAGAGCCAAAGGGCCACAACCACATGAGGGTCAGATGTCACTCACTGCAGATACTAGCCACCGGTATATGTCAGCATTACATAGCTTGTGGTGCACGTGCCAGCTGTGCAACATGACTGTACAAGGAAGTAATCATCTAGCAGCCGTATACATGTACCTGTGAAATATGACCCAGGTTGTGCCTGCATGTGGCGTGTCAACCCCTAAATGAATGGGTTATGGCCCATGCACACACACTGCCCTCCCCACAGCCCCACTATGACAAGCATGCTGAGGTCATCCACTGTGAAATACACCTTTGGGAGAATTTTAGCCCAGTGATCAACTGTGTGTGTGTGTGTGTGTCTGTCTGTGTAGAGAGCAATGCTTTTTAGGGTAGTCACACCCCCTACAATTTATATGCTCAACTTTGGCAAGGCTGCTGATGTCATCCACCTAGAAATACACCTCTGGGAAGATTGCAGCCTAGTAATCTCCCTAGCGCATCCTATAACTGTGTACTGCTGTAGTGTAATAATGTAGCTAGGTAGGAGTTCTAACCCCAGCCGTGGCAACTGTGTGTGTGTGTATCTGTCCATCTCTATCTGTGTAGCAAGCAATGCTTTTTAGGGTAGTCACACCCCCTACAATTTATATGTTCACCTTTGGCAAGGCTGCTGATGTCATCCACCTAGAAATACACCTCTGGGAAGGTTGTAGTCCAGTACTCTCCGTAGCGTGTCCTGTAACTGCAAACTGCTGTAGTGTGATAAAGCCATTAGGTAGGTGTTCTAATCCTAGACATGACAAGTATGTGTGTGTGTGTGTGTGTGTGTGTGTGTGTGTGTGTGTGTGTGTGTGTGTGTGTGTGTGTGTGTGTGTGTCTGACTGTCTGTGTAGAAAGCAATGCTTTTTAGGGTACTCACACTGCCTACAAGTCATATACTCAACTTTGGCAAGGCTGCTGATGTCATCCACCTCGAAATACACCTCTGGAAAGGTTGTAGCCTAGTAATCTCTGTAGCACATCCTGTAACTGTGTACTGCTGTAGTATGATAAAGTAGTTAGGTAGGTGTTCTAATACCAGAGATAACGAGTGTGTGTGTGTGTGTGTGTGTGTGTGTGTGTGTGTGTGTGTGTGTGTGTGTGTGTGTGTGTGCGCGTGTGTGTGTGTCTGTCTGTGTAGATAGTAATGCTTTTTAGGGTAATCACACTCCCTACAATTCAAATGCTCAGCTTTGGCAAGGCTGCTGATGTCATCCACCTAGAAATACACCTCTGGGAAGGTTGCAGCCTAGTAATCTCTGTAGCACATGCCATGACTGCATACTGCTGTAGTGTGATTTACAACTCTGGTTAGGTTCTATTCCCACCCATGGCAGTTCTGGATGTTTTGTGTGTGTTGCAATGTCTGTGTAGGGAGCAATGCATTATAGGCTAGTCACACTCAGTACAATTCAAATGCCCTACTTTGCTAATCCTGCTGATGTCATTCATTGTGAAATACACCATTGGGGAAGGAGTTCTCCAGTAATCCCTGTGGTGCGTCATATAACAGCTCCATGGTGTAGTGTGATACAGACACCTGTTAGAGGTTCTATACCCACACATGTCAGTTGCAGATGTTTTGTGTGTATATCACTGTCTGTGTAGGGAGCAATGCATTTTAGCCTAGACACACTCACTACAATTTGAATGTCCTAATTTGGCAATCCTGCTGATGTCATCCAATGGGATATACACCTTTGGGGAAGAAGTACTCCAGTAATCTCCATGGTGTGTACTATAACTGTGTACTGCTGTAGTGTAATAAACTAGTTAGGTACAGATTCTACTCCCAGACATGACAGGTGTGTGTTTGTGACCCGTATCCTGTGTAGAGATGGGTGTGAGTGTGTGACACCTGGGCCCAATGTGGAGTGGGTTTTGCAAATTTCTTAAAAGGTGGCCTCAATAAATATCACAATGTCCACTGTACAGGGATAACAGATGTGAAATAGCCGAGAGGCTGGGGTGCAAATCCATACCCACACATGTGACATCAAGGCCAAGCAATCACAGTTAGCAACCCCGGTATTAACCAGAGCACACTCTCAACCCATGTCTCATACACATACACACACACACACACACACACACACACACACACACACACACACACACACACACACACACACACACACACACACACACACACACATGCCTAGGCAACAGCCAATGTCCTGTTCGATTCTCAGCTAAAGTGTCTTCTGTGTGGAGACATGCGTGGATGGGCGTACCTTCGTTGAAGGTGTACGTCAGGGCTGACAACTCGGTATGTAAAAATCTGTTCCCAATCATTAGCGGACCGGAGTTCCGCTGTGGTGACCCCTAACCGGGAAAAGCCAAAAGATACAATAACACTGCATACTGGACACTGATAGTAACTATGGAGTGATTGCAGTGGGCTACAGATGGCATGACAAAGCACGTACATACAGACAGTGCACCTTCCCCATGTTTCCCACTGGACACCTGCAACACCTGTGGTGCCATCACATGTGACCCACAAAGGACATACCATGCCTGAAAACATGCCCTGTATGGACAGATGCCACTGATACCAGGGAATGCCGTTAGCATGCTATCAATGTAGGTGCAGGGTAAACCTGCTATCCATTACCAGTGTCTGCCAAAGGTGACCAGGACTGGCACATCTGATGATAATCTGTGTACACAACATGGGCCCGACACCCCAGGTAAAGTTCCACATGTCACTGTACATGCATGTAGGAGGTGTGCACATCCCAGACACTGACCATGTCATGGACTAAGGAACACATACATGGCAAGCGATGCACAGCATTGGCCACACACAATAGTCACCCAGGTGACTGGATGGGGGATACAATACCCACCTGTGTGGGCAAATGCAGAAACTACAGCCCTGAGCCACAATGCAGACCATTGTCATGTGGCCTGATGCCAAGGTATACCCATCACCTAGCCTTGTATAGCTGTCTGGTACAGTCAACCACTGCACACCCGTGCAGACATGCACCCATGCATGTCAGTACTGGCACCCTGTGTGTTTGTGTGTGTGTTGTATGATGCGTATGATCACATCCACACTTACTACAACCCCCATTGGCATACTGAAGCATGCTGTCTGATGTCAGACATCTCCCCATACCCTTTGTCCATATAACCTCCGTATGGCCCATGTGGTGCATGTGATACCTGCACAGTAATGTGTTGTGGCAATCTCACTAGTGATGAGTTTTAATCCTGGCCCTGCCAAGTGTGTCAATGTGTGTGCATCCCTGTGAGAGTGTGGCTGTGTTGATGCTGGCACCTGTTACATGCAGACAGGCATGTGTACTACACCTACCATATAGCTATCAGATCACTGTTGCATATGTCACTCACCATCACATATATATTCTGAGGGGTCCACAACAGGTAACCTATGTGGCTCATCTAATAACTGCAAAGAATTGTGATAGCACTACATAGTTATCAGGGGTTTGATACTCTGTGCTGGTAGGTGTGCGACACAAACATGCTTAAGTTTTACTCTCCCACCCCTCCCTGACTTGTCTCTGCCTTTGTCTGCCTAGCTCACTCCCTCACTGGTGGATGTGGAGACCTACACCTGCTTTGCTTAGTGAGCAGCATGTGTATTTTAGGTAATGCTCATGATCAGCTGATGGCCTCTGCATGAATTGCAGCCCTTCCCTAGCTGATTGCATGTGGAACAGCTGTGGTAACATTCCCATAGCCAGTTGTATGGAAATACACTCCAATATCTAGGAACATCATGTTTGTGTTGGTCCTTTTCATTCACTGTGAGCAGGAACTCGTTCTGTTGTTTGACAAACAGCATCTCAGATGGATTGGGGATTTACCTCTGACAACATACACTGTGGAAACAGGCCAACACACAGGAGGGGGGATGTGTCTGACCTGACTACAGACTGTAAGTGCAGCTATACTGCATTCAGAGTAATGTTGGTTTAACAGGGTGTGTGCGGATATGGCTGTCCTACATGTATTAATACCTGCCATGTCAGTTATATGTTTATGAGGACTCCCCATCTGTAGGGTCATCGGCAGACTGGGCAGTGTGTATTGCCTTTGGTGTCATGTGTTACCCACAGAACATGTATCTGTGAAATGCAGAAGGTAGTGTGAGGATTGCAGTCTGTAGACGGTGAAAGCCATGACAGTTACTGACTTTATATCCCTCATAGGACATATGTTGCAACAAACCCTGTTACAACAGTAAATGTATGATGTTATCACAGCAACATGTCAATATTGGCCCTGTGTATGTGTTTCCAGCCACAACTCAGTCAACCTTTGTACATATGTCATGAATTAAGAGGTGCATATGTGCTGTACACCATAATTAGTGTCATCATATATGATAACAAGCCAGTGAGATATCAGACTGCTACACATCTTATGTACAGTAGGGGTTATATTTGATGACATAACCTGGACATACTGTGGTTGTTTGTACAGTACTGAGGTCTGTGTACTTATGGTGAATGTCTACAGTGTGTGTATTGTTAATATGTACCTTGGCCTGTGTACAGACTGTGGCAGTTGTCATCGTCCTAGGTCCCGTCCTATCTGATGTTACATGCTGTTCCACTGTATGTTACCGTATTGGCTTACATGTTTGCAGGGCCATACACACACATGTCCCATACCACAGATGGGCATCAGACCACACTGTGTAGTGTCCCAGTATATGTAGGGTTAGTGTGTGAGTGGCACATATAAGGATGGTGTTGAACAGATAGTCCATATACTGTAATATTATGCTAGCTTACCATACGTGGCTGTGGCTGTGTTCACATTGGTTGTGGGTATGCACTTTCACACAGGTGTATCATACCCTGTGCTGTGACATGCCTGTAGAGCCTGCTATATATGCAGGTACATGTGCATTCCCCAATAGGAGATGTAGGCAAATGTTGGGCCAGTCTGCCTGTAGCCTGCACAGTGCTTTGTTACATGCCTAGCAGCTTAGTGTACTTACCCTGTGAGGTGTCATGTCCAGATAGTTGCCAGATGTATTGCTGCTGGGCCAACCTTAACAGTCATGTATGTTAGACAGAGCGGAAGGATGCTGTACGGATGTATGTCAATAACTAGTGGGTAGTATGTGGCCATGGCACCTCTGTACCAGCAGTTATTATGTGTCAGGGCAGACAGGGGTGTGTGAATGCATAACCTATGGGGGCGACTGTATACCAGTTGTTATGTGTTATACCCATCTACATGGATGTTAACATCCATATTGTCAGGCTTGGTCCACATGTTCTGCACTAAGGGGTTCTGTGTATACCTCTTGAATGTACAGAGTGTGTCAGAATGTCCACATCTATTGGCCAATATCTCTGCTGTAGTCCATAGGAGCATTACATGCTTGCAGCGGTATTGTACTATGATGTCCTTAGGATGTCTATCAGTAGCCAATGGCGCACAAGTGAAAAGCAGATGTGACCTCCCACACACACCATGTCTGTGCAGACAATCCCTATTACAGTAGTAATAGTCTGCTAATATACCTGCTATACATGCCTGACATCCCCTTGCACTACAAAGGTGGGACTATAGGGGCTGAGGTAGGGCTACACCCCATGTTCAGGACATATGGTAAATATATATATATGTACATATGATTATCCAGATATCTATATAGATAATTACACATGTACATATCGACATATATAGATGGGTGTGTATATGTACATAGATATGCATATACACACCCGGATATAGACATATACAGAGCAGTATATGTCTACACATATACAGACAGAGATACATATGCACATATATATATATACCACGCTGCCATGCCTGCCAGCAGTCCACTGCTGTTGTATCCCCCACACATACGGTGGGGCTGGGGCCATATATGTGTGGGCTTCACCTACACAATACATGTGTGTCCATATGCACTCCAGAGGCCAGTGTATGTAACAGTGTTATATGGCACTGTATTACTGAGTCTGGGGGGGGGTGCACCATACATAACCTAGGCTGTTAAAAAATGTGGGTGCATCAAGGGTGAGCTGCCTTAAGGTATCTGGATGTACAGTACCATACATGTCACCTATCTTGACATTACTTACATAAAGTGGGTTACTGCAGGCCTACTTTCTCCTGCCATGCAGACTATTCTGTTTGCCAGTGTGCCTGTGATGGTGTCAATTATGCCTTGTTATGTAACAGTTACATCCCATTTGGTCAACTGAAGTCTTTACCACCTAGTGATTGTGTACAGAGTGTAGATAGAGGCTTGCTGGACTATACACCTGCATCACTTACTGTTGATAGTGTGGTATCCTGTGGCCCAGTCTGTCTTTACTATTGTACGATTTGAAGAGCTTGGCCTGGACAGCAACAGCTGTGGACCTTTCCAGACTACTGTATTAGTATATCTGTTTCACAGTTGCATTAGTCTGTTGATATGGACGTCAGTGTCTGAACAGCTACATGACATGGCATATAAATCTGTTATAGTACACAAATAAAGGTATTCCATTTCTGCAAACCTGTGTGTGGTGTTTATCCTATGACCTCTTTGTGGGTATATGTTGCAAGCAACAAATGGCATTAGTATGGGTAGCTCATCCAGCTGTTAGGGTGTTAACTGTAGGCATAGTGGTTGTACCATATTGTGTGCACCTACTACATAAGTATCTTACTGTACATATCTCTGCATATCTGTAGTCACATGTATATCTATATATATATATATATATATATATATATATATATACATATATATATATATATATATATATATGTGTGTGTGTATATATATATATATATATATATATATATATGTGTGTGTGTGTGTATGTATATCTGCATATATGTGTCTGTGTATATGTATCCTGGGGATGTTGATAGCATCCACATTTTACATTTCCTATGGGAGCCAGACTGTACTGCATGATATGTTATCAATACCAGCCTGACATCATACAGGTGGGATGTAGTACTGTTAACATCTTTTGCCCATGTCATGACAGGTCCTGGTTATGGGATCTGCAACACTTGGTAGTGTATTGCAGGGTGAATGTGTTTGGCTGTGGGGGGGGGGGTATGCCAATTCATACAAGATACATATTGTTTGGGGAATCTCAACCCTATTAACGTTGCATGTGGACATATATATTTTTTTTTAATCTAGCATTGTTATCTACAGATGTATGGTCACATATACCTATATAGATATATATATCTGCTTACATATATATAACTATGTCCATATATACCTACATTGATATATATCTGCATACATATATGTACCTTGCTATGTATATGTAGACATATAGATGTAGACATATATATGTTCATATATATTTATATATATATATATATATATATATATATATATATATATATATATATATATATATATATATGTATATATTACTAAATATATATATATATATATATATATATATATATATATATATATATATATATATCTACATATATAGATATGTTGTATCTGTTTAGATATTAATATATTTACACACACATACATCTAGATGTTGGTATACATTCTCTGTACTGTTGCATGACTGGGCTGGATGATATCGTTCTGGAAACATTGGATTTATGCATATCTGTCATGGCTTAGTGGTAAATCACTTTGTCTATGGTGTGCAGGGTCCTGGGTTTGAGCCATGCAGAGACTGTTTATTTTGTTGCTGGGCAAAACACGGGCCATTGGATACAGAGTGATTAAGGCACTTTAAAGCAGTTGTAAGCGGGTTTGCGGGTGTTTGCGCAGAGGTAAGCACTGCTAACTTCCGGTTACAGTTTCTTTCAGTCAGTTAGCTTCTAAATTGCTTAACGTGTGTAGGCATTGCTTACCCCCATGCAAACAGGCTTAAACCCGCTTACTGCTGCTTAAAAGTGCTTACTCCCACTTACCCCATGATAATTTCTTTAAAAGAAAAGAAAAAAGGGGTTGATAGGAAAATGGTGAAAAATGGGCACAAAGAGGGAAGGACAGTAGGGAAAATAGCCAGGGATGTGCAGGAAGGGTGTAGGGAAGGTCCATAGCTGCACACTTTTTCTACAGCAACAGCTGTGCATATACACTGAATTTGAAGGTAGATTTGGACACTCAAACCCCTGGGTGGGGGAGAGGACAACAATAATTCATTGTGATCCCAATTAGACCAGATTGCTTGTGTCCAGTGGACATGTGTGCAAAATGGACAGCTATGTATGGGGTGAGATGTTTTTGTGGGAACAGATTGCCCTTTTTTTTTCAGGTGCGAGTGGGATGTTGGGGAGGAGTAGTAGGTATACTTGGTGAGGTGTGTAATTAGGTTATTGTTGCACATATGGTGGGGGTGAGAGAGAGGTCAATTAACAACTAATATATCCCTGTAGTTTTCACAACTTTCTTAGTCACTGCAGCAATCTGTCCCTTACATGTATTATTACACTACCCAGTGGCCTTACTTTGTACAATGGTATGTTTGTAGATTAGTATATACGTGGACTGTGTCTTACGTATAGTCTACACCTCTTACCTGTTATAGCTGTTGAGAAAATCATTAACACTACCTGACAATTTCTATACATACTCCCAGATTTCATGCTTGTAGACAAGTATATAAGTGAACTGTGTTGTACCTACAGTCTACACCCCTTACCTGTTATAGCTGTTGAGAAAATCATTAACACTACCTGATAATTTCTACACATACTCCCAGATTCCATGCTTGTAGACAAGTATATAAATGAACTGTGTTGTACCTACTGTCTGCACCTCTTACCTGTTATAGCTGTTGAGAAAATCATTGTTAACACTACCTGACAATTTCTACACATACTCCCATATTCCATGCTTGTAGACAAATATATAAGTGAACTGTGTTGTACCTACAATCTGCACCTCTTATCTGGTATAGCTGTGGAGAAAATCTTTATTAACACTACCTGACAAATTCTACCATACTGCCAGAGTCCATGTTGATGTTATACACATACCTAACAATCTGTTATTGCACACACTCTGGTCAAGGCTTGACAGGATGCAGGTGTTAATGTGACATATTTTGAGAATTGCTGTCATACACTTTGGGTGAGATGCTACAATGACAGGTGTGTTTTCATACACATTCTCTGACTATGTGCAGGTCTGACTATCAGTTATATGTCAGTAAAAACTGCCTACATTTCTGGGATCATCACACTGATTTGTCAGGGGAACAGGTTACCGGGCAGCAGATTTGGGCATTTATCTGTATATGCTGGACAGATCAGAACAGTCGAGGGGTATGACTATGCATACAGCTTACTACCTGAACATTCTGCCACAGTCTGTAGAGTTGATGGTTAGGCTTACAGCTTACTATCTGAACATTCTAGCAAATTCTGTACAGTTGTTGGGTCTAATTATGCATACAGCTTTCTATATGAACATTCTCACAAACTCTGTACAGTTGTGGGGTATGATTACGCATACAACTTACTACCACTCCCAGGATCCCTGCTGTGTGTGGGGTAAAAATATCACAGTTGACATCACAGTACACTTTGCTATCAGGGAACTCATGTAAAACATTCCAATGTTTTCTGTCTAAGTCTCCCTCAGTTGTACAATATGACTGACCTCTTGGGACTTCCAACATTGTTTTAGTGAACTTCCTACACATTTTATCTGTGTTCAACAGTGTGGGTAACACTGCTTAATACAACAGTACTATTTATATAATGCAACACTACAACAACATATGAAAGCAGGATGTACACAAGCACTCCAGGGGTTATACTTTTATTCACAAGGTCTTACACCTTTATTTCCACACAACCTATATGACAGTCTTCCTGACATATTGTCTAGTTTATTCAGTACATCGCATACACAATACATTTTTATACTGGCACAACACTTTCTAGAACTGTTATATTTATTTGTTATGACAGTACATGTAAGATTATTACTAACCTGCCTCGTGACACAGCCTTTGCAACCTAGTAGCATGGGCTTGCTTGTTCGTAGCCCGCTCATCTGCAGCTGTCAGGGAAATACAGTGACATTTAGCCACTACCTATCCATAGTATACACAAGCTAGGCAATCATTATCTACGTAGTAGAATGAGTACTTAGTGCTGGGGCATCGGCCATCTGCCTTGATTGTTGGATCCACTGCTCCAAGAGATCCCCCCTCCGCTGCTTCATGTCAGCATGGTGATGCCTGACCTGCTCACCAGTCCAGGGAATACCAGTGGCACTGGTGAGGTCATGGGCGAGACTGTCCCAGGCCTCCACTTTATACTGAGAGCCCTGGTACTGACCCTGCAGTAGTCTCTGCTCATGGTGTTTTACCAGGAGCCATACCATGAATCTGGACTCCTGGATGCCCCAGTGCTGTGCTCGAAATCGAGTGCCTTCCCCAACTCCAGCCATTCTGCCTACAGTAGGGAGCTGAAATCAGTTATGGGAAGTATTCACACCTGTGGGGTTTAAATACGCCCAATTTCCCACACTTTTCCATGATTGGATGGTTTTGAAAAGGCTAAGCTATGAGCACACCTGCTTACCTAATGTTGGCATTGCTTAAAGGGGTATACCACTGGGCAGATTGAGTTAGCCAGCCTACACATTGCTTACACCAACTAAGCTGAGCTGTGCAATGCTTAGCATTGCTTCATATTTAATTTGCATTATATTTTACTTTTGGCATTGCTTTATTATTCATTACATGTTATATATGTGTTTGGTATCCGTGATTCATGTGTACGTACACTGTATGGGGTCCTGGGGAATTCAACACTTTATTACAATAACACCTCACATTTGGCCTTACTGCAGAACTCCAGTTCACATATTTATGTTATGTAGCAGGTTATACAACATCACACTGTACATAGATTCCTTTCACATGTTCAGTTTGATTGTCCTATGGTGAGGATTTGTTTGTGGAAACCTCAATTGTATGTACTGCTATGATGGCTTAGTGGTTAACTACTGTGACAGTAGTGTACGGGGTTCGAGGCTTCCAGAGGCTGTTTATTTTGTTGCTGGGCAGAACATGGGCCATTGGACCCAGAGTGATTAAGGCACTTTAAAGCAATTGTAAGCGGGATTGCTCGGGTTTACCTCAGCTTAATGATACTTACAGAGAGTTAGCTTCAATATTGCTCCACCTGTGTGCGCATTGCTTACCGCCACGCAAACAGGCTTAAGCCTGCTTACTAGTGCTTAAATATGCTTACTACTGCTTATTTGTGCTTAAACCTGCTTACTAGTGCCTTATTCATTATGACAGTGACACTTCACATGTGCATTTCCTGTAGTAATCCACTTCATAAATATATGTTATTTAGTGGGTTTTGCAACAAAAATATTGGTCATAAAGTGCTTTGCCATGGAAAATGAAATGTGTTGTAGTGGGACTCGAACCAGGAATGCCTGCTCGTAAAGCGAATGCTCTGCTCACTACACAACTGCTATGCTGCTTCATTTGCATATATCTTCCTTGTTATCCTCTTCAGGCTTTTAAGCTGCTTTAACCATAGCTAAGCGATGGGCACACCCGTGCACCTATGGTTAGCTTTAATCGGATATTTAAAAAAAAAACAAATGGGTTTCTTCATTTTATTTTTATGTACTGTTGCTGTTGTACACATGGGGGACTGTTGGTGGGGATATGCGGACAGCTATGTGTAGTCTCGCTTATTCCTTACCCCTTTCTCATTTTCTACATTGCAGGGGCATGTTTATTCTGAGAGATCTGCTCTCAGACACACCCCCTGCACTCGTACATGCTCCTTGTACGCCTAGGAGTTCGGGCAGCGTGCTTTATTAATATGCATGGAGCGTTGCCGTCCTGCTCCTAAACGGGCGCTTCCATGCAGGACTAAGCTAGTCCTGCATGGAAGTTTAGTAAATCCGGGGGCTTGTCATTAAAAAAAAGAAAAGAAAAAAGTTCCAATTAATTCAACTCAACATTTCT
>NC_056745.1:1442069588-1442199588 GCF_019279795.1 Protopterus annectens
AAGAATCCAATCTAATATACTTTCTTTGTTGTTAGGTTTATTGATTCTAGTAGTGGTGTTTATTGTTTGAGTAAAGCCATAAAGATTAATGTGCGAGGAAGGGTTGTTAGTATTGACTGAGGACCAGTCATGGTTAAGATCTCCTAATATGATAGTTTCTTGTGGATAAGTAGAAGACACCCAACTAAGGATATTTTCTATTATGGTAGAGTTATTTCCAGGAGGTAGATAGATACAGATAATATAGATTGACTTGTTTGGGTTTAATTGTAGTTTAGAAATAAGGAGTTCAGTCTTAGTATCCTCCAGTGGGTTATAGGGTACTGAGGAGATGTGTAGTCCAGTCTTAAACAGCAGTGCTACTCCCCCACCTTTATGTGTAGTGCGGTCCAGTCTCAGTATATTGTAACCTGGGGGAATTATTTCATTATCTTTAGTACAAGGTTTTAACCAAGTTTCAGTTAGACAGAAAATATCAAAGGAGTGATATTCAAGGAGAGTGTGGAGATGGGTGACCTTATTGTTAATACTTCGGATATTAAGAAGTCCTATAAGTAATGCATTTGAATCAGTGGTTAGTGTAGGAAGGGTGGAGTTTGTGATAATATGTCTAGTTTCAGTAGAGGTATTAGTGGGTCCTGGGTTAGGATGTATGTCACCATCTCTTAGGGTTGAAGTTTTAAATTGTAACGATGGTTTACAGAAAAAGCTGGTTAGGTATTTTACTCGCCTTAACATAGGATTATTAAATTTAATATGTGAAAGTCGATGGTATTTGGCTAGGAGGTAGTTAGAGGTGGATGTGATGTTTAAATGAGTTAATTTTGGGGTAGTAAAACCAAAGGCTGTTTGTTTGAGAGAGTAATTGATGTGGTAATTATTTGCCTTTTCATAAGAGGTAAGGAGATATGACAGTGTGAGAACTAGAGAAGGTATGAGTAAGAGTATTAGCTTGGCTAGGTTGTTTTTAGTTATAGGAGTCTTAGATAGGGTACTGTTAGTTTTGGAAGACATACTGCAAAGAAGAGTTATGGAACCTTACAGAGATAGAGTTAGGATATAACTACAATATAAATTATGGGAGGGTAAGGTCTTTATTAGGAAGTAATAGCTACAGGTATATGAGGAAGGTAAGATAGTGTAAGAGAGGGTATTATGGAAAGTAGAATAGTAGAGAAGAGGTGGAGTTATATCAATTGGTAGTTTGTCAGGGTAGGTTGTTTGGTTGCTCAGTTTAAAGCAATATCGCAGTGTAGGCAGTTGGTCAAACTAGAAAACGGTTGTTAAAAGAAAGTACCATCACAAAGTCCACGAGTAGATATCACCCCATCTGGTCCCAAATGTGACCAAAAATGTAAGTGCGGCCAATATAACAACCCAGTTTGTATTTCCAGCCCTTCTGCACAGTTGCTGATATAGTGATAATCAACCTACAAAGTTGATTGTAGTAAAACTTACAAAACACCCAAGATAGCTCAGACACTGCAATACCCGGATATTCTGTTATTCAGTACTGTCACTCCAACTTTTTAGTGTTACAGGCACTTAAGAACGCCAAAACACCTAATGCACTATGCAAACACTAAAATGTACCTTTTCAGTATAAAGTCCATCTTTATAAGGATGATTGTTACCAAAATTGGACCCCAAAGTACATAGTAATACCACTATCTGTATTATATATATTAGTCTAGATAATAATAACACAATCCAGCCATGAAGAAAAAAGTTGTTAAACAGTTTGTCATACCATACAATCCGAGCAATGCCCAAAAATATATGTAAAGTCAATGTATTCAATTCTTTCCTGTTTCTTGGGTAAGAGTTGCAGGAAGTAGGTTCCAGATTTCACCAACTAAGTTAGCAAACAGGGAATCACCTGCTGTATTGCTGGATTTTAGGGTTAGGACTGGCAGTTTGTTGAAGGAACGAAGTGGCCTGAGAGCATTATGTGGGCTGATAATGCTCCTGAGGGTTGGAGTATTGTCAGGTTGGCTGAGTACTTTGTGTGCTACTGTAAACTGGTTGAGCTTTAAAAGGGAAGGAAATTCCAGCCAATCAAGTTGAGTTAGGTTATTGCAATGGTGAGTCCTGTATGCCATACCTGTGGCACATCTAGCTATATGGTAGCAACAGGAAGATAGTTTGTTGAGGTTAGCTTTAGAGATGTTAGTAAATACCGGTGAGGCATAGAGGAGAGTGGAGAGAAAATGGGTTTGTGCAATAGCAACTCTAGCAAAAGGGGTGAGGAAAGGTTTGACCTTGTACATGGATCCTAGTTTTTTGTTAATGGACTTAATAGTGTGGTCGATATGCACATCAAATTTGAGGTTAGTATCTATTATTACTCCTAGGAGCTTAGTTTGGTCATCTGGGGATAGGATTGTGCCATTGTTAGACTTAATAGTGAGGAATGGATGAGTGGATCGAGGGGTAGGTGAGAAAAGCAGCAGCTTGGTTTTGTTGGGATTCAGGAGCAGTTGTCGATTAGTTACCCAGTTTTCAATACTGTTAAAGGTATTCTGGGTTAAGGATAGCAGATTTGTTTGTGAAGTGGAAGGGCAAATCAAGGTAGAACTGATGGCATATTGAATACAGTGTGCATTTGGAATGGTAGTATGAAGGTTGTTTATGAAGCTAGAGAAAAGGAGGGGACCTAGTTTAGAGCCCTGAGGGACTCCTAGGGTGACCGCAATATGAGATGACAACTAGTCTTGCCACATGACAGCCTGCTGTCTACCACTTGGAAAAGACTGAAACCATTGTAGTGAGTGATGGTCCAGGAAGACAGCTTTCAGGGTATTGAGCAGTAGTTGATGGTTGACCATATCAAAGGCCTTAGAAAGGTCCAGAAAGAGTGCGAATGATAGTTTGTTGTTGTTTCAATTAAGGTTGATGACACTGGTGAAAGATAAGAGAACTGATGAGGTACTATGGTGTGGTCTCAAACCATGCTGGGAGTCTGTGAGAAGTTTATTATGGTTAAGTTAGTGCATTAGTTGTTTGTGGACGCATTTTTCTAATATTTTTGCTAGAGGTGAGAGTATGGCTATGGGCCTAAAGTTGGACAATTCTATGGAACTACCTTCTTTATGTAGGGGTATTACATGTGATATTTTCTATGTTGATGGAATGGTTGCCTCAGAAATGGATCTATTAATGAGGATTGAGACTGGGAGAGTGATGGCATCTGCAGCTAATTGCAGGTACTCAGCTGGGAGGTGGTTGGCTGCTAGAGAAGTGGGTTTAAGTTTTTTTGAGAAGGGCTTGGATGATGGTAGTAGGGATAGGTTGGAAGCTAAAGTAGAGATGAGCTGTGGGAAGATTTGAGCTGTCGGTATTGTTATTTGAGGTAGGGCAGGGGGGACAGGGTGAGGGGGGGTTAGGCTTGGTAGAAGTGAGTTGGGTGGCTAGTGTCTAGATAGTTTCAGTAAAGAAGCAATTGAATATGTTAGCGATAGCTACTGGTGTTTTGTCGAGGGCTACTGATGGGGTGGGAGTGGTGGTATGGCCTGGATGGAGGAGGTTATTTATTCCAGCCCAGAACTTTTGGGGTTTGTTTTGATGCTTTTGTTGTAGGTGGATATAGTAGTATTTTTTGTCTGATATGATGAATTTTTTAGTGTCATTCCTTACTTGATGATATCTGATGAGGTCTATTGGGTCTCTAGAAGTATGCCAAGTGGACCAAGCCTTGTTTCTTTGAGTTATTTTGTTTTTTTTTTTAAGTCCAGTTAGCCATAGGGCAGTTCTAGTTTTGGCATGGACAATGCATATAGGGGCATGGGAGTTAAGGATATTGAGGAATTTAGTATTAAAGAAGGCCACGGCCTCATCTAGTGGGAGTCATTTTAAGTTCAGACCAGCTGAGAGCCTTGAGATCATGTAGGAAGTTGTCTAGGTTAAAGTTTTTTTTGTTACGTGTGTCTTTTTAGGTGTGAAGTTGGGTGTTCTCAGCTTTGTATTTAATGATATAGGTGAGGTAATGATCACTGAGGTCATCGGGTAGTTTGCCTGAGTGGTGCATCTGTGGGTCACAACTGATCAGGATCCAATCTAGGATACTACCTTTGTCTTTATTTTTGCTATACCTAGTTGGGGAGGATATGGTCTGAGTAAACCCATGGAGGTTTATATGATTGCTGGGGGCTTTGGAGCAACAGGTGTTACAGTTAATGTTAAAGTCACCTAAGACAATAGTTTTGTGGGGGTAACTGGAGGCTAGCCAGTGTAAAATATGTTCTAGGGTGCTGACATTCTTTCCAGGGGGAATATAGATGTTGACAACATAGCTACATTTATTTTTATTTATTTGTAGTTTGGTGATGAGAATTTCAGCGTTATTTACTTGAGGAGGCTGTTGGGTGTCAATAGTGACTGTGAGGCTGGACTTAAATAATACAGCTACCTCACCACCTTTCTTGGATTTCCTGTCTAATCTAAGGATGTTATATCCTGGAGGAGTTACTTCAGTGTCTTTAGTTGCTGGTTTTAACCAGGTTTCAGTAAGACAGAGGATATCTGGGGAGTAGACAGCTAGGAGGGCATAGAGGTAGTGGATTTTATTATTTAGGCTTCTGATGTTAAGATGGCAGGCCAGGAAAGAGTTAGGATGCTTATTTAACAGAGTATAGTAGGCAGGATTGTTAGCCATAGAACTAGTGCCAGAAGGTGTGGAATTGTTAGGGCTTAGGTGAGGATTGTCAAGTGTGGATGGGCCAGGATTAGGGTGGATGTCGCCATCTTTAGTGAGGTTGTAGTTCAGTCGGGTTATAAGTTTCAGGATTTTATCAATAAGCTTAAGATATTGCCTGTTTTTTTGGCTAGTGTAACTAGGTCAGAGAGGGTAATAGTATTTGGGGGGGATGGCTATACATGAGATTATGTTAATAAAATGTTCTAGCTTCTTAAGAGCAAGAGTGGTAGAGGTTTGGGATTTGGGGCCTTCAAGATCTGAATAGAGTTTGTGTCCATATGTTGTGAGGTGGTAAGGTAAGTAGAGCATTATTAGTAAGTAGAGGGGTGAGAAAGATTTGGATGTTATCATTGTTACAGTTAGGAAAGTGTCAAAATGAAGTGTTAAATGTATTAGCAAATAAGTGGTTACGGGCTATGCTGTTAGCGTAGGAGAAGAAGAGGAAACTGTAAAGTATAGGAATGAAGTATGGTAGGAGAGGGATGGGTTGTTTAGCACAAAGGTGGAGTCAGTAACATGGAGGTTGTGATTGGGTTGAGGGAAAGAGGGAGGGGTAAGGTATAATAAATTTAGCTGTAGTGGGGGCGGGTGTGAATTAGGGGCAAGGAGGGGTGAGGGCGAGAGGAGTGGGGCTAACACTGTTGCTAAGGATTACTTGTTCCAGGTAGGTAACTTTCTTATCATATGCCACTTAACTTTAAAAATGCACGCAGTTCTAATCTTTGAGAGAGCAGTAGTGCACTTTACAGTTATAAAGTAAGCCAAGCCCTTTTAAACAGAAAATAGCATACTTTTCATTATCCAAGTAAGCCGAGCTCTATTTACGGCTAAATTCCACTACTCTAGAGAGGGATTTAAATTTAGAGAATGAACCTTTAACCCAAGCAAAACCAAGCTCATGCTATTTACTCCTAGGAAGACAACCCCCTTAAAAAAAAACTAATTTACCATACTTTCGCAAAGTAATACTACAACTGAGGTAGTTTTCCACACAAAAATATTAGGAGTAATAATACATGAACACATGAAATTTGACTTACACCATAGCATTAGCAAAACTCACCAAAAGCTAGGAATCCTCTGTAGGCACACATTCTTCAACTCCACCACAAAACAAGTTCTAGCTTCCACTTACCTATTACCCTCTCTCTTACATGGTGCTCCGCTGCTTATTAACCTTCAATCCTCCCTAAAAGCTAAACTTGAGTCTTGCTATAACAAAATCGCCAAATTCGCTATTAAGACCTAACACTATACCCATCACTGTACAGCTCTTCACTCTCTTAAATGGCTTGAACTACCTCACTACCTTTCCTACCTGCAACTAACAACAGCCCACAAAATAATCTCTAAACCATCAGACACTGACTACCCTGCTCTTAACCCAATTTTCAGCTTTTACCATCCAAATAGACCTCAAAAATCCGAGAAGTAGCACCTTCTGACAGTAGAAAAACCAAACCTGCCTGCTGACCTCCTTCTCTGCTCTTGTTCATTAACCAAAGCATGGAATGTCCTACCAATAACTATCAGGACTACTACAAATATTGCTGCTTTCAGAACCTCACTAAAAGACTACCTATCTTCCATCTGGAGTTGCACCTGCAACTTGCCTCACCCTCTCAAAACCTAACATCCTATGCTGAATGTTGACATTGATGTTTAAGCATTTACTATGTATCAATGTCAGCTGTAAGACCTACCATTCCTACAGTCAGAAACAACCATGAAATGTGTATTCTATTTACCTTTCCTTCTCCTTACTATTGTCATTTTGTTTTCATACCTGTAATATATCCAATTGTTAACATGTTACATCTGCTGTATATACTCAGTTGTCCTAATTGTATTGTTTTAACTATTTGTATATTGGAGCTTTTCTCCCTTGGCCTCCACTGAAATTGGGCTCACCATGGCCCAGTGAACTACCCTGGTAAACAAATGCAAATAAAATAAAATAAAATAAAATAAATATCAGAATAATACATACCAACAATAATCCCATGTCTCTGACATAACATATGTGATTCTCAGTGATTATAGATGGTTCTGCATGAATACACTTGTACAACTATTATGGTATGTCCGTAATCTCTGAGATAATCAAGTACACTGTCCTTAAACTGTAACATCTGCTGGAGGTGTTCAGAAGGATACTGCTATACCTGTATGTAACATTATGATAGGTCCAGGCTGGTTGACTGGTGTGCATGGCATATACACAGTACAATCCATACTAACATGAATTTAACCCATGCCATTAATGTTGTCAAACAGCTGTGTATGCACTGTGCACATCACCGGAACAGGTAGCACTCATGCATCAGGTGTAACACCTTGATGGGGATTCTGCCCCATCAGACAATAATGTTGATGCAACAAAAAGAATACCTACGTATGGACAGCAAGATGTGTGGGTGCTCTCTGTGGCAAAGGTGGTGCACTTAAGTTACACATCACTGGAAGACGTGTAGGGAGGTACATGAAGAAGAGTGCACTGTACTCAGTCATTGGTGTGATAAAGGATGTGAACTATAGCGGTATTATGGCCTTTGATGTGGATGTCCTGCACATAAACAGTTGTTGTGTTACATCACCACTGTGGCCACAAGCTGGTGGACATTCCACATACCATCAACCACAGGACACAGGTCAGATACCACTTGGCCTGCTCACAGGGGTGTGATGTCTACATTATCATTGGTTGTGCATTTACTTTCCTAATGCAACAAATCCTCCATGTTTTTGATTCATCTCAGTGTTGTCATTGCTGTGGCAGCAATCTTTGTTGTGTGTTGATACAGTCCATATCATACTAATATCACAGCTGGAGTCAATGACTGCCCACAATCTGTAGTGCTCCATACAGCTGTCTGGACACAGGATGGGTATGTCATTCATAATGTCTATGGCTTAAATAATGGACAGGAAAGGGTCTAGCAGACTGCCCAGATGTACGGACCTGATCACTAGCCTTGAGATACAGGTAATTTCACATATTTCAACATATTTAGATGCTACATATGTGAGTCAGTGTTCTACCCACTTGGTGATATAGGTGTTTACAGCCACTTCTGACAATGTTGAATGAATTACCTCAGGGAATTGTGTCAAATGCCTTGGCCTGGTTAAGATCCACAGGATAACAGTGTTGTCATCATCATGCATGCCCTCAATGACCTTTTTACGACATCGAACAGATGTAACAGACACTGATGTAGCATTAACAGTTCACATATCTCTTTTGCACACAGCTGAGATATTACCAGTGTCCTTTTAGGAGAATCAGGATGTCTCTTTGCATGCATGCATCAGGTGCTGTCCCCGCACTCAGATGGATGCATGTTGATGTATACCCTTCTATGGAATATATTACATCTGAAGGCTGTGTTGAAGTGTGTATCCAACCATGTCAGGTACCTGTTAGTTCTGAGTCACGCTCCAGGTGACCTGTGATGTTGTTACAGCTCATTGATTCTGTGTGATAGGCACGGATGAAGGTAAGACAGTACATACTGCCTATCTTGATCTGGCCTGGGGTTTGGACACAATCCCCCATGCAGGTATCATTGAGAAAACTCTCCCATGCTGGGGATTAATCCTTATGTCACTAGATGGTTAACCAACTGGCTCACTGACAGCACACACACTGTAAAAGTTGGTGAATCAACCTCTACCAGTAGTGCTTTCACCACTGGCATACACCAAGGATCTGTACTAGGCCCTTTACTGTTTGGAATCTATATATTGACAGTCCAGGCTAAAGTATACAGCCTTTGGCTTACCAAGTTTGCTAATTATTGCATATTGGGTGCAACCATTCAGTCAACTAATAATGTTAACATATTACAGGAGGGACTAACACAGACAAATGATTTGTGCCAAAGCCACACGGTCTACAAATAAATGCAAAAATGTGTCACTGTGCTTGCATTCTGCAAAATAAAATTCCTCGCTAATTACAGCATTGACAGCACCACACCTAAGCTCAAACCCAGTGGTGCAAGCCCTGAGAACACAGATAGCAATCTGAACTTTGACCACCAAGTTTTTATAGTGGAATGGAAAGGCTGCATCATGCATCTCATAAATCAGGTTGTCATATCCAGATCTGAGGATGTTATAACAGCACTGTACTCGACCATCATCAGAATACTAATAGAGTATGATGCCCCCTTTTGCATGTACCTCACCAGACACCTGCAGCAGCTGGAGAGACCACAGGTTTTTCTCACCAAGAAAATACAGGGACTACAATCCATACTATGATGTATGTGGAGAGACCGAAAGCCCTATCACTGTAATGTGTATTGTATAGGATGGGGTGACTTCTATCTGGGCTACAGGCCAGTCTCTGACCCTGCCCTGATGGAAATACTGCACATCCACAAAGCAACTATAGCTGATGACATCAGCAGAGTCTGGTGAGAGGAAGATGGTAATATCAGTGTCCCACATGCTTGTGTAAAATGTTCTCTCTAATGTCAAGCAAGTGCAGAAACACACACACACCCCAGCTGACTGCAGTGAGAACAGAACCCCTACCTATCTAAATACAATGTCTACAGCACTCCGTATTTTACATATATGTCACAGCACAAGTCTGATTTTCACAAGGCTGGAAGACAACTTACAGTGGATGACATCAGCAGTGGATTTTGGAGAAAAAATGTTGGGAGGCCTGCATCAAATGGATGTGTAGTCATTTGCAAGTGTCAAAATATTTGTATTTTAAGCAAGTGCCATGGCACAAGACTGACCTTTACAATGCAGCAGGACAACTTATAGTGGATGACTTCAGCAGTGGATGTTAGAGAGACGATGTTGGGAGGCCTACATGAATTGGATGTGTAGGCATGTGCAAGTGTCAAAAAATTGGCAATCCATGGGATTGGAGAGGTAACTGCATGATGCACACTTATACTCTTCTGACTAGACAGAAACACACACACCAGATGACTGCAGTGGGAACAGAATCCCAACCTATCTAAATACACTGACTAGAGAACTCAGTACTTTACACAAGTGTCATAACACAAATTTGACTTTTACAAGGCTGCAGAAAATTTATAGTGGATGACATTAGCACTGGATTTTGGAAGGAAGATGTTGGAAGGCCTGCATGAAATAGATAACTAGCCATGTCCAACTGTCAAGAGAATAAAGCTCTGCATGTTACCAGATTGATGAGTGTGCAATGTATGGTATTTGGTGGTTGTGTTTCCAATGTGCAGGTACACTTTAAGAGACAGTTTTATAAATTATATGCAAATAGGTGTCCACATTACTACAAGTACTGAAAAATCTGAAAGTGTATTGTCATTATAAAGATATGCATGGCATATAAGACAACAGTGGTCATTTTTTTCTGTAGTGTAGTTGACATATTTGTGAACAAGTACTGAGAGACCAGGGCTGCAGTACATGCAGGGAGGTAACAGATGGTTGCATTGTAAATATGTGTTATTTTCTTAGTGCAGTCAATTGATTTGTGTTTCCACATGTTGCATGGCATGAAGACTAAATGGATGGTAAACAAAATTAATACATGCTACTGTCTACTTTGCATAGTGCACCACTGAGCAGTGGGTTTGCATGATGGTTGGCAAAGTATATGCACATGTGAGATACACATTTCTACTGCTTTCCCTATTTGCACATAGTTAAGCAGTGCGCAAATGCAAGCCTCATTGTTAAAATTATGAGAGTTCTCAGTACTGAGTGTATGAAACACACCTGCTACTTAGGTGACTCTAGCAGCAAGTGTAAATGCACTCTTGGAGCCCAGATGATACAGGGTTTGAATCCAGGTGTATGTTATATTTTTAAGTAAGTAGTGATAATGCAATGAAATCATTCTTTATAATACATTCACTGTGTGTTACTGTATGTTACCTTAGTGCAGCATATTTAAGCAGAATTGTGCATGGGTAACATCACTACAGAACAGCCGTTCACAGTCTCTTGGCACTGGTGTGTGATGCCAAACTCCACTCAAACATAGAGGCCAAAAAGTAAAGGGCTCCATTGTTTTTTTTTTTTTGTTACTTATGTGTGTTGTGTGTGATTCTATTTTATGACCAGATTATAGTTCTTAAAATACAGTAAATAGGAATGTGGTGAAATGGGGGGCAAGCAGGGGTAAGAACAAAGGGAAAGCAATATAGGAATGTGCAGAAGCGAGGTAGGAAAGAACCATAGCTATCCACTTCAACAGTGTAAAATGAAAATATGTACAAAATATTAGCTGAATTTGGACTGCCACCTCCAGAAAGAGGAGTGACAACAATGCAATTATGTTGTATAGCCAAATAGACCAAATCAAGTGTGTGAAGAAGATACATGTGAGAAATGGAGAGCTTTGTATGGGACGGTATCTTTTTTGTAGGACAGATGCCCATTTTTTTTACTTCAGTGAGAGAGGAATGTTGGGTAAGGGACATTGGTATTTCTGTGTCAGGTAAGTTGGGTAGGTGAGGAAGCACATGAAAACAGGTCAAACAAGACAAGTCACAGGGACAGTGAGGGACAGAAAAGTTTAGGGGACACCAAGATTGAGATGAAGGAGTGGACAATGCAAGCATATGCCCATCAAACATGGGGACAGTGAAACTCTAGTCCTCACTCACAGGGCTGTCATCATCGCTCCCTTACTCCACTGGCAGCTGGAGTGCTTGACATCTTCTCCTTCTATGGAACATAAGGGAGAGCAGCCTCTCCATCCAACATAGGAATACACCAATGGTGCTGTGCACAACCCTATGTATCAACTCTTACATCTCTTGGCTGGTGATAAATTCCCACCTCTGCCAGTAGTCCTAGAGGGTACCACAGCACCAGCTGTTAGGATGGAGCTACCTGAGGCACAGGTAGTGCAGGGGCAGCAGAGACAGTACTGCCAGGTGGTGTACCAGATGTGCTGGGTGTCAGTGCTGGGGCTGCTGGAGTGGGGGTAGGCTGAACCATTCTGGTTGGCCTAGTTTCCTATGCTGTGAAGCATTTAGTGATTTGTTACAGATGGATGCCATGGAGACATTGTGATGACAAAGAAAATAAAAAAAAAGAAATAAGGGTTGTGAGAGAAAAAAAGAGATAGAGTTAGTACCATCATATGTGACATAGAATGCATTATCACAATAATACAACTATTTTATCTGAAGTTTTACATTTAAGTATACCTCTTAACAACTAAAACTATAATTACGGATTGCTCAAAGTAATCCTTGCAATGTGCAGATATTGCACATATGCTTGGTCCAATTATACAGATTAAAGATAACAGCAGGGCATTTATGGCACTTGTGTAGAATTTAATTTATGTAATATTATTAAAGAGTTGACAGTATTTTATACTTGTTACTCGTGGTATTTGAACCCACAACCTCTGACTACAATTTTACACTTGACTCCAAAAGCTAAAGTTGGTTTAAGATACAGACTGATGCATGCATACTTGATTTTACAGTTAGGATATACATGCTTACTTTGCTACTACTGTATAGAAAAGAAAATATTTTTCTTTACATTTTAAACCTACAATAATTCTTATCGTGTGCTGCATACATACTACTTGCTTTCTCATTCTCTCTCTCTAGACAACCAGCATGAGCCTGACTATTTGCATCTACCTCAGAAGAAGCTGTAAAAAGAAAAGAAGAGCATTATGCATACCGATGTTGCCCAAATTTAGCTTTCTATGTACTACAAATTCTCTTTATTAGCATACTTAAGCAACTGTGGGGATGTCACCAGTTTGAAACTCACCAAACCACTGGGTGAGTGTATGCCTCTTGCACCTTTTAGGTCATTAAACTGGTGCCTACACTGCTCTTAACTGTGTGGGGTGTCAGTTGAACTGGATCCAGCCTTGGCCAGACCATTTCACACTTCAGACTTGTACTGGGAGCTGATATAGTCTTGCAAAAGCCTTTGGCTGTGGCACTTTACCAAGAGTGCAATAAAGATTCTGGACTCCTGAGCACCCCACCTCTGTGACGTAAACTGGGCACCTTCCCCTCTAATACCAGACACGTCTACTCCCAAAGCAGTACAATAGGTAATAATGAACTCACTCTAATTCCCGTTATCACGATTACTGGTAGTGCACAAACCAGAGCAACGATGCCAACCAAGTTTGTGCAATTTTAAATGAACAGCAACAGTGCCAAACAGAGAGGAAAGCAGTTTTGGAAATTAGAAGGTTAATCTACCTGACATTAGTTTGAGGGGATGCGTGCTGCTGTAACTGTTAGGTGACTTAAATTTGCAGGTATGCACTGGGTTTATAAATTTCATGACCTGACGCATGTTTACTTTGACTTTATACAGTGATACAATTGATTTTTACAGTGTGGAATTCACATCTCTGCATAAGGAACAACACATTTTCTTCCATCTTTGCCAAAGAAGTGCTTCTCAGACATAGCCATGAATTAATTATAAATGCAGATAGCCAGAGGTATTAACTCTGTATGTGTGTGAACTGACAAGGTCCTTGTATATACACTCATTTGTGTATGTGCCTTATTTAAGTATGAAAGCCATCCAAGGCCAGAAAGCAGAATTATACTTATAGAAACATAGTAGATATTATATCCTCAGTTATACATCTGAACCTTAAAAACACAGTAAGGGTATCTTATCCCTCATACAAATATTTCATATCAGCTCCACTATTTATAATTAAATAAAAACTGTTATAAGTGATATTTAATAACATGTGAAATGAAGCAACAGTAAAAATGTCTGGAATTTCCGATAATAGAACCCAGATCCACATGTATGGCAGCCCTACACTTACACCAGTTGCCTAAGGAATACTTAAATAACACTTGAATATTTTCCTGTTCATTAAACTGAACTGTCACAATAGTAGAAATATGTTGCACTTCCTGTTTGGGAACCCAGGACCATCTACATTACAGCCCTACTCTTACGCTTGCTGCCACAGGAATAGTTAAATAACAGTTGGATATTCCATATTCATTATTAACTTCTGTGTGTTAACTGCCATGCAATGCCACTTATCATGTTTGTGCAGTGCCCAACACACAGTTGATAAAATGTATCTGATTTGAAACTGTCTACTGTCTGCTTCCTCTCTGCAGGTGTTCAATGGCGGTTGGTGTTGTGGAATCTTGCTAACAGCCATACAACATTGCTTAGTGGTGTTGTGCAATGGAATGCAAAAAATGCAACAATGTATCCTTTGTCTGCCCTCTACCTGCAGGTGTTCTGTCTGCTTCCTGTATGGGCAATTAGTCCAGGATTATGCACTGCTAAGTGTTGCACAAACAAGATAAGCAAAGCTAAACATTTATTGTGCTTCTCCATTTCCCCTGTTTGTGCTAAGTCATGCACTGTGCAAATACTGTCCATTAAAAAATAAATACAAAAGGAAAATCAGGAGAAAGGAAGAACAGAAATCTATTAAATAAACAACACTACTAAATGTATGTTGGTACATATGAAATATTTGTACACAGGTCTGCATTTTAACTCTCACTCCAATGAACCTTTAAAACACAGTATGGGTCTTATCCCTCTTTGCCACAGAAACAGCTTTGCAGCACAGAATGAAAATCATTGTGCATACAAACAACTGCAACATCATCCACAGTATTAAAAATATGGCAGTTGCAGACTTCTGAGTTGTTTGTACATGTATTAATTTCAGATGTAGTGCACTGAGTGATCACACAACCATTTATGACTATTGCTTGCAGAAATACAGATATGTCTTATATCTGTGTTTGTTGATCATTCTTCTCTTATCTGAGCAGTAATCTGAGACATGCAATCTGTAAGGTATTCTGTATCATTGTCCTTAAAATGTGTGAGGACATTAAATGGCTATACTATACAGTTGTCAACAAATGAAGGGGAGTTTGGATGTTACTGAACAGAAACTGTGGAATGTGTGCTGCTTACTTACATTTAAAACCTTGATATAATTATTTCTACAATTTCTAAAGTCTAACCGCTGACATACCCACCAGAGGTAAGGGAGTCTGAATTGCTGTTGTGTTTTCCTTCTCCCTACCAGTAATCATTCACAGTTGCAATCCATTAGCAACAAACAATCAGGGAGTACCTGCACTATGTTTACATTATATACATGGAGCCAAGTATTTGGGATTAAGTAATTCTAATGAGTTCACAACTCATTTGCACCTTCATCATGCTCAGAGCCCTGAATCTACACTATAAAAAGGGAACTGTGTAGCTAGGGAACCTAAAGGAGAGGAGAGTTGTTTATGTGGATAACACAGAAGAATATATTACTTTGGAATTTATCTGCACAGAAGACTACTGATCTTGATAATGTATGATTGCATTTTCAGTTATACATTGGATATGCTCACGTCACTAAGAAAAAAAAAAAAATATATATATATATATATATATATATAGAGAGAGAGAGAGAGATATGCATTACCAAATGCTATGTTTATTTGTATGCACTTCCTAGAAGTAGAAGATTACTGATGGCATGGGCATTTTTGTCAGGGCATTTTATTTCCTCAGATGTACAGCTTTATTAACTGTCATCAAAACTGCTAGTATTACAACTATTTTCTCTTTATACTCTTCTATTGTTATTTCAGTGAAATGTAAATGTTCTATATTGTCATTGACACAGGAATATTAGCCTTCTAGGATGGCATATAGACACCTCTAGGGGAGTGCTGGCCACAGGTAGAAGTGAATGGCAATTCCATAAAACTGTGCTAAATGTGTACATATGCTTTTGGGCCAGTTTATTTGACAGCACTTTTAGCAGTTGTCTGATGGTTTGTTAGCAAAATTTGTCATTTGCCTGCTGTTTTGGGGGTGGAGGATCCAAATTTCATTTCTGTGTCGGCACAAACAAAATTGTTTGTACATAGGTTTTGCTTTCCTATTGTTACTCGCCTTGTTTTGGATCAAACCATGCTTTGTGTGTGACTGTAATATGTTACAACCACATAAATCTTTTTTTTATATTTGAATATTTTGACTGATTTCTTTTGTTTCTCCAGTGGGTAGTATTGTAAAACTACCTTTTTATGAGTTATATCTAAGCAGGGCTTTGGTTTATGTGATACATATATGTAATATCTTTCTTTTGTGTTTTATGTTACCAAGAATTATGGCACCCAGGTGTCCAAATCCCCACAACCCCCCCCCCCCCATTCTGTGACCCTGAGAATAAAGTGATTGTAGAAGAATTTAGGTGACATGGTGCCTTTCTGCTTGAGAGAAAACATGGGGATATGTCTGGTAGAATGCAAATTTGGTAGCAAATAGAGGCTGATATAAATGCAGTAGGTGGGCAGAGCAGGATATATGATCAGGTGTGTCATAGGGTCACTGACATGATTTCATGAGCCTAAAGGAGAGCAGCTGTAGTGGCCCATGAATGAATGGCTACTGGTGGTCCTTCCACACAGCCACCACTGACACCAAATGAAGAGTGAGTTCTTCTCCACTGTCAGGGATCCAGAGAGCTCAGTGGAAAGTGCACAATGGCATATCATTGCTGTCAGTGCTGGGGTTTCAGGGAGGACAAGTCTGTCCCAGGAGGAGCTTCCAGGTAGGCTTACCTATCTCAACTGTTAAATACTTCTTGTACAGTAAAATACTGTTACTTAAGTTCTGTTTAACATAACAAAATTGTTTTGGGGGAGGATTACTTGTAGATTGATACAGTTAACTACACATTCTGGTTAATTACATATAGACTTGGGGTGGACGTGTCATCCAAGTTTTTGTTAAAAGTTTTATTAAAGGACAAAATTATGGTGTCCTTACTTTTTGCTTAACCTCTTCCAGGACCATCCTCCATAGGAAGCATAGCATCATCTGCACATGCTAAGGCAAACATTTTTATGTCTACTGAAGAGCAGTTCAAAGAAATATTTATTTTATCCATAAGTGCGATGTGGGTGTCAGGACTGCTGTGTGTATTGCTACACTGTCTGTAATAGTGGCACCACTGTTTGTTAGCATATATTGGACTATAGCAGTGTAGGTATTAATTTCTTTCCTGAGTTTCTTGTTTATTATCACAGGTGATCCTGACAGTGGAAGCATAGGACTCTTACCACCCAATGTCAGAACAGAGGCAAACTCTGATGATGTTGATGGCCAAACAGAGAAACAATTGGGGGGGGTGCACAGGTTGAATCTTGACACTGAAGTTGACATTCAGCCACCCCCTGTAATTCCATCAGTCACAGCCAGTAGGCCTATGCCAACCCATTCCAGTGAGCCCTCAGATACTGGACAGGTGGAGAGTGAGACAGTCACGATAGTGTTGGTGCTGTGGCTTCAGTGTCTTCTGACTCTGGCAGTAGTCAAAGTGTGCAGTGAGGTGCCATGCAGGAGGGTTGTTAGGGGTACTCAGAAGAGGTCTGCTGTCCATCCACCACCTGATCCAGGTGTGTGTTCCTGTGCCATCATGGAGGTGCAGGCACATTCCAATAGGTCCTCCAGAAAATATTTAGGGTAGTAGATGTGGCACAGGTCTGACATGCGTGACTTCCTCTACCATTTTGCCAACTCAATGGATCAAATGAATTACATGTTGGAATGGGCAGTGTCTGTGATGGAATGTCTGCTAAGAGGGGGCGGCATCCACATAGGCGTAGGTCAGCCACATCATCCAATGGTATCCGATGTGGCCATGCCCAATCATGTTCCCATTGTTTACTACTTTCACTGCTCCATCAACAGTTGAGATGTCCACACCCAGATGTGGCAGGCTATCAGACCATGGTTCTGGGTATCCTCATGAGGGGAGCTCGGCCAGCAGATATCAGCCACGTTCAGGTAGCAGCAGTGCATCTGACTGTGGGTGTGGACATGCCAGTGGAACTCCTGGCAGAGCCAGTTCACATGATTGGGTATGACAACGATGAACTGCCACCTCTACCATGCATGGCTTACATCTGCCCAAAATATCAAGACGTAGAGCTAGCACAGAGCTTGGCTGCGATCTTGCAGAAACCCACACACCATTTTCACCTGGAGAAACATACACAACAGTTATATGATTTAGTCATGAGGATTAAAGCTCCTTCTGCCTCACTGGCCATTTATTACTGTATCCAAATGTCTGCCTGTTTCTCTTTATTACTCACATGCACTCACTGTGCAAGTGATGATAACTGTGCTGTATCCTTGTTTTCTATCTTTTGGTTCAGGGATACATAAGCTTTGTGTGTGATGCTCAGAGTGCATAGGTGACTTAGTGCTTACTATACATATCTGTGTTTGTGATAATATTTTGCTAATTGTACTTTTTACATATTTTGGTCTTTCAAGGTTAGACAGTTGGTAGAATCAAAACCATTTTTGCATCTGCATTTGTAAGTCTCTCCTGATAGTTATGAAGTCTGAAACAGAAATCTGTCTCATTCATTTCTAATTTCTCTCTTTAATGATTTGCTAGTATAAAATTATGAGGCCAAACTGAGGACATTCGTTGACCATCAGTATTTTTGAGGGGTAAGAATGTGTGACTCTTTCATGCCTGAGGCCTATTATGTGATACACGGCACATGTATTCACATAAGTCTCTGTTGTCACTTGTTGAAGTCATTGCTATACAAATCACCCACCTTTTACTAACTTACATTACCAAGTAACAACATTTATTTCAAGGCTGAGTCTGTCTGATGCTAGGGGTACACAGTCATTACATGGGTAGAAAAAGGCTGCGAGCATTGCATGACACCAATGTTACTATATGTATGTGCAGAGCATTGCATGACATCAATGTTACTACATGTATGTGCAGAGCATTGCATGACTTCAATGTTACTATATGTATGTGCAGAACATTGCATGACATCAATGTTACTACATGTATGAGCAGAGCATTGCATGACATCAATGTTACTATGAGTATGTGCAGAGCATTGCATGACATCAATGTTACTACATGTATGTGCAGAGCATTGCATGACATCAATGTTACTATATGTATGTGCAGAGCATTGCATGACATCAATGTTACTATATGTATGTGCAGAGCATTTCATGACATCAATGTTACTATATGCATGTGCAGAGCATTTCATGACATCAATGTTACTATATGTATGTGCAGAGCATTGTATTACATCAATGTTACTACATGTATGTGCAGAGCATTGCATGACATCAATGTTACTATATGTATATGCAGAGCATTGCATGACATCAATGTTACTACATGTATGTGCAGAGCATTGCATGACATCAATGTTACTACATTTATGTGCGGAGCATTGCATGTCATCAATGCTACTATATGTATGCACAAAGGGGGAAGGTTTTAGCTACATAGGTGGTGAGTGAGTGTGCTATGCATCACCTCTTTGCCAATGTGAGGGCATATTGAGCACGCTCTGTCTGCCTACACCAACAGCAGCTGCTGGATCCCCCTCTGACTCCTCATCTGTGTGGCTGTGTAGATTTTGCCATTGGTGGTGGGATGTGTGCCTCTTCCTCTTGTTGATCCCACTGACACTGTTTTCTCTGGGTGATGTTGTGAAGCATGGCACAGATGGTGAAGATTTCAGTACATGTACATGGATTGTATTGCAGGGCTCCCCCAGATGTATTTAGGCACTGGAACCGCAACTTCAGCAGCCCAAACACACATTCTATGACATTTCTGGTTTGAGTGTGTGCCTCATTATAGTGTTCTTCAGCAGGTCTGTGTGCATTCCTGATGGGTGTCAACAGCTATGGTTCCAGTGCATAACCTGCATCCCCCCAGTAAATGACTCTGTGGAATATCCCCCTAGTGGTCATCTGATATAGTTAGGAAGTGTGCCATATATGTGAATCGTGGTAATTGACTGGGTTGCCAACACACATATTCAAGATGAATCCCTTAGTGTTACACATGACTTGGCAGTAAATGGAGTGGAAGCCCTTTCTATTTATGTACACCCTTCACTGTTCCCCAGGTGGTGCCTTGATTTCCATCTGTGTACAATCTATGGCACCCAGTACTTCAGGGTAGTGTGCTACAGGGTAGAACTCCTTGATAATTGTTGCCCTATCCTCAGGAGTATGGGGAAAATATATGTGGTCACTGGTATGTTGGAGCATAACATTCAGGAATTGATGGAGGATCTTGGATGCTGATGCCTGTTACACCCCCAGCATGTCCCCTGTTTGTCTCTGAAAGGTTCCTGTAGCTAAAATTCTAAGAACTACACATACATTTGTCTCCACTGGTATTGGTTCCCCTCAGTTTGCCCTGGGTCTGAGTTGAGGACAACAGAGGTTGCAGAGTTCCGGTAGTGTGTCTCTATCCACCCTGTAGCACTCTACAATTTCCACCTCATGCAGATTGCAATAAGTTAAATGGGGGTCTGAAAACTGCTCTTCTGGCCTTGGTCTATTAGTAGCAGCAGCAGCATAGACTTCAGCCTGTTGCACAATATACATGAATTAAAGCAACAGCAGCCCCTCACATTCTTTCTGTGTAGACTCCTTTCCGAGGCTGTATTACAATAGGTTTTGGAATTTGCAGGGGAAACCAGCACTGAGTCTATATGGTTGCTTTATAGCTTGTTGAAAAGCTCCTCCATCTTGGATTGGTTGATTAGCAACCAATTAGGCTGCTTATGTTGTAATTAGCATGCCATGGTGTCTACCTCAGTAAGCAGCTCTGCACACTGTGTAGAGCTGCTTACTGAATAGAAAACAGTGCACTACCATGCATGTGTCATGGTCCTAGCAGACTGTGTAGGGTTTATTGAATATGCCCTTGTATTTTCTAGGTAAATAAATCCTTTGTTATTCTCTGAGTTCATAAAATAGTTAAGGTATCAACTGTTAAGTGGTTATCACATTGGTTCGAGATGATTGTCACTGCTGAACTGACACCCAGACCCCATGTGCAAAATGGGAAAAGGGGTTAAGGATGGATGGATGGATTATTTACCTAAATCATTTCTGGCTAATGTTATTAACATTGGCTAAGGAAAGTTTATCATCTAGTAGTTTTTATATCGTATTTGTCTTCATTTTTTTTTAATTAAATGGATTGATGTCTGTTTATTGTTCAGTGATTTATTTTGTTTATTTATGCTTAATTAACAACTGTTGACATTCACTAAAGTTGATGTCTTTAAACAAAAGGTAGTTATACGTTTTGTAGATTTATGCATTCACAAAGGATATGATGGAGTAGAATGCTGACAAAGTATTACATATGGGACTAAAAGATTCACTGTGCCAGTGCACAAAATATTTTATGAACTCTATGTGAAGGAATCATAGTAGAATTTAAATTATTAATACAATTGTCACTTTTAGGAGTGTCTAGCAGACAGCAGTGCTGCATAAAATCCTGATTAATTTGTACATCTAAGACAGTGAAAATGTAATTGCTAAAACAATGAATAATGTTGATAACAATAAACTTGCTAACATGGTAAATTCTAAGAAGTGAAAATGGAATTTCAATTCCTTTTTAAAGAACAAAGAAAACAAAACTCTTATGTGTAGAAGAAAGTTGTGCACTTTAAGCTAAGACATTAGAATGAGAATTTTTATTTAAACAGTATCATTCCCACAAAAGGTAAAATGATAAAGACCTTGGCACTTTATTCAAGATCCTGTTTAATGCTACATGCACAGCCGGCCTTAGGCATAGGCCATCTAGGCGGCCGCCTAGGGTGCCGCTCTAGTAGGGGTGCTTTTCCAGTATTTAATTGGTGTAGCTAGACCAGGATGGGGGCACTGGGTGGTGTGGTGGGGGGCGCCGTGGAGCCCTTTTGCCTAGGGCACCAGTTGACCCTCCTGGCTACATGTAGAAATTATTACAAGCAAGGAAAGTGGGAGTCTTTTTTCTCTCAAAGTACAAGATCTCCAACTGTATACATTTGAGAACTGTTTTGAAAATCATGTTTTTATCAGAGTCCAGGGAAGAGAGAAGAAAAAGAAAATACTTCACATTTTGTGCAACAAACAAGTATCTAAGTCGGGACTGAATAAATTTCAGGTGGTGCAGAAGTGAAGCTGATCACCGTGAGGCATAAAATGCTCATATGAATAGTTTTCATAGGCAAGCTGCTCTGGCGGGCTACTTTTTTAAGCCTAATTGAATTTCCTTTCAGAGGTGAGAATCTTCTTCCAGCTTTTCCCGGTTAGGGGTCGACACAGCAGAACTCTGGTCCAATAATGATTAGCAGTAGATTTTTTACAGGTGCCGAGGTGCCAGCTCAATGCCCAACCTTCAATGAAGGCACACCCATTCTACACATTTCTTTTGAACACCACTCGACCACAGGGAGGACATGCAGGCTCCACACAGAATGCACTCCTGCCAAGAATCGAACGGGAGAACCTGAGGCAACAATGCTACCGCTGCACCACTGCAGCGAGGTGAGAATAAACCCTATATATTGTGACTGAGGCAAACACCTTAACCATTTCACCAACTCTTTTCTTTGTGCATTGCTGTCAGAATGCTCAATATCATTGGGTGATCCCAGGAAAACTGGTCAGCTAT
Organism: Protopterus annectens; assembly: GCF_019279795.1. NCBI lineage: Eukaryota > Metazoa > Chordata > Ceratodontiformes > Protopteridae > Protopterus > Protopterus annectens. The sequence goes on from NC_056745.1 coordinate 1,442,091,785, forward strand.
ACTTCCAAGGTTTAATAAATGCCGTTGAACGAATGTGATAATTCCTTCGAGAAATGCAGTAATAAGGTGTAAAATTAAGTTTTACAGTCTAATAAAAGATACATAGAGAAACCCCAGTAAAAAAAGACAAATGACTACATTAAACAGTTAAGAGTACAAGGCTACACTTAAAGAACTAAAACTACTTAACAAACAAGGCTGCAAATGACATGTAGATGGGGTTATACTAACTGTAGTTAGTGCACTATTGTACTAGGTAGGTTCAATCAGTGAATATACATGAGTCATGCGAAAAGAAAAGGGTACTCCATCTAAGACTGTAATATCTGCATACCCATTTTGTAGTATTGGGTATTAGGGTACTCACAAAGATGACTGTGACTGAATGAATAGTATGACACATCAGGCCCCCCCACAAAAAACATATAATGAGGAGTCTTCATTATGTATAGTGTCAGAGTAATACCGCCATGCAAGAAATCTACCTGTTATGTTCATCTGTCTGGCTTTTAAATCCCCTAACCTCAGTCTGGTGTGATAGAAACATTGATGGGTGAATGAAGTATGTTTCAACAATTTTCTTTGAAGCAGTTAAGTATTTTCTTTACCTTTTCTTACAGCAGGCCTGTTAAAGTATTTTAAAGTTAAAATTGTTTAATTTTACCATGTATTTTGCAATGTACCTAAGCTTTTTCCCACTGAAGGAATAATTCTTATATGTGACTGACTGGACAATTATATTGTACTGAATATGATTATAACAAAAAGCCAAAACACCTCAAAATATTATGGTAGAAAAACAGGAAAATACATTCAAACATTTTTTAAGCAGAATCTTTAACTGTCAGATGTGGTCTGAACTTTCAGAAAAAAAAAACATTAAACGTGAAAATACATCTCATATTGAATAAATATAGCCAAAGCAATTTATTTATGAAAGAATATGCAGAAGTGCAGAGCAACTCTGCAAAAGACTTCACTGTTCATTTATAATAAGCTTTCAATTTCAATAATGTGGCATTTTTTACTTTTCTCATGTAGTTTCCCACTAGCACACACAATGAGACTTTTCCAGTCTATTTTTGGATCCTGTACTGGTAGCTGTACAGACTTACCTCCAATGAATATGACTATAAAGTGTTTTTTTCTAGGATGGATTTAACAAAGAAAAGCAGACCATGTACAAACAAACGCTTTCCAAGACTGTCTTGCTCCATATGGTTAATAAACGACATGCTATAATTCATACACATTGTAATTAAATGTGAGGTATGTATTACAATGTGCGGTTCATTCAGTCTGTTACCGCAAGGTATCAGAACATACTTGTACATCTCTGACCAGTGCACAACTATGTAAATATGTAACAAACACACACACACACACACACACACACACACACACACACACACACACACACACACACACACACACACGCACACACGCACACACGCACACGCACACACGCACACATCATACACACACATATCATATAGGCACACATACAAACACACATACACATACATATAATACACGCACACATACCCATACATATCACACACACACACACACACACACACACACACACACTATACATATCATACACACACACACACACACTTACACACAAACATACACACACACACACACACTGCATACACAGACACACACACGCACACACACACACACACATACACACATACACACACATGCACGGGCACCCGCATACACACAGACACACACACACGCACGCACACACACACAAACACACACACACCATACACACACATATCATACAAACACACATACACATACATGTAATACACACACACACATACGCATACATATCACACACACACACACACACACACACACACATATACATATCATACACACACACACACGCGCGCGCGTACATATACACACATATAATGCACACACATGCACGCGCACTCACACACACACACACACACACACACACACATACATCATACACACACATATCATACAAACACACATACAAACACACATACACACACACATACACACATACGCATACATATCACACACACACACACACACACACACACACACACACACACACACACACACACACACACACATATACCCACACACGCACGCGCACTCGCATACACACACAGACACACACACACGCATACATATACACACACACACACACACACACACACACACACACACACACACATATATAATACACACACATGGGTGTGCACTCGCATACATACACACAGACACACACACACACATACACACACACACACACACACACACACACACACACACACGCACGCACACACACACACACACACACACATACTTTTTTGACAGTTCACAAAAGAAGTACTTAAGTGTCAGTATAGAGAATGTAGAATATCATTGACTTGGTTGGCTGCCTATTTGCTTTTGAGGCCAGGAAAAAAACCTAAATAGCACATGTTCTATCACTACAACAGGCATTTGCATCCATATTTTATTAGTGACAAAGCAGTGCAATACAATACAACTCAGGTCCCATTAAGATGAGACATCAAAAAGAGGGTTACAGTGCCTGCACTAGAGCTGGGTCAGTTGGATATGTTATTTATAAATAGAGGATTACAGTGCCTGCACTAGAGCTGGGTCAGTTGGATAAGTTATTTATAAACAGAGGGTTACAGTGTCTGCACTAGACAGGGGTCAGGCATATATGTTATTTATAAACAGAGGGTTACAGTGCCTGCACTAGAGCTGGGTCAGGTGAATATGTTATTTATAAATAGATGGTTACAGTGCCTGCACTAGAGCTGGGTCAGGTGGATATCTTATTTATAAACAGAGGCTTACAGTGCCTGCACTAGAGCTGGGTCAGGTGGATATGTTATTTATAAATAGAGGATTACGGTGCCTGCACTAGAGCTGGGTCAGGTGGATATGTTATTTATAAATAGAGGGTTACAGTGCCTGAACTAAAGCTGGGTCAGGTGACTATGCTATTTACAAACAGAGGGTTACAGTGCCTGAGTTGCAGCTGGGTCAGGTGAATATGTTATTTATAAATAGAGGGTTACAGTGCCTGAACTAGAGCTGGGTCAGGTGGATATCTTATTTATTAACCGAGGCTTACAGTGCCTGCACTAGAGCTGGGTCAGGTGAATATGTTATTTACAAATAGAGGATTACAGTGCCTGCACTAGAGCTGGGTCAGTTGGATAAGTTATTTATAAACAGAGGGTTACAGTGTCTGCACTAGAGCTGGATCAGGTGGATATCTTATTTATAAACTGAGGCTTACAGTGCCTGCACTAGAGCTGGGTCAGGTGGATATGTTATTTAGAAACAGAGGGTTACAGTGCCTGTACTAGAGCTGGGTCAGGTGGATATGTTATTTATAAACCAAAGCTTACAGTGCCTGCACTAGAGCTGGGTCGGGTGGATATGTTATTTATAAATAGAGGGTTTTAGTGCCTGAACTAGAACTTGGTCAGGTGAATATGCTATTTATAAACAGAGGGTTACAGTGCCTGCGCTAGAGCTGGGTCAGGTGGATATGTTATTTATAAATAGAGGGTTACAGTGCCTGCACTAGAGCTGGGTCAGGTGGATATGTTATTTATAAATAGAGGGTTACAGTGCCTGCAATTGAGCTGGGTCAGCTGGATATGTTATTTGTAAATAGAGGGTTACAGTGCCTGAACTAGAGCTGGGTCAGGTGGATATGTTATTTATTAACAGAGGTTACAGTGCCAGCACTAGCGCTGGGTCAGGTGGATATTGTTATTTAAAAATAGAGGGTTATAGTGCACGCACTAGAGCTGGGTCAGGTGGATATTGTTATTTAAATATAGAGTGTTACAGTGTCTGCACTAGAGCTGTGTCAGGTGGATATCTTATTTATAAACTGAGGCTTACAATGCCTGCATTAGAACTGGGTCAGGTGGATATCTTATTTATAAATAGAGGGTTACAGCTCCTGCACTAGAGTTGGGTCAGGTGGATATGTTATGTATAAAGCCGAGGGTTACAGTGCCTGCACTAGAGCTGGGTCAGGTGGATATGTTATTTATAAATAGAGGGTTACAGTGTCTGCACTAGAGCTGGGTCAGTTGGATAAGTTATTTATAAACAGAGGGTTACAGTGTCTGCACTAAAAAGGGGTCAGGTGGATATGTTATTTATAAAAAGAGGGTTACAGTGCCTGCACTAGAGCTGGGTCAGGTGAATATGTTATTTATAAACAGATGGTTACAGTGCCTGCATTAGAGCTGGGTCAGGTGGATATGTTATTTATAAACAGAGGCTTGCAGTGCCTGCACTAGGGCTGGGTCAGGTGGATATGTTATTTATAAATAGAGGATTACAGTGCCTGCACTAGAGCTGGGTCAGGTGGATATGTTATTTATAAATAGAGGGTTACAGTGCCTGAACTAGAGCTGGGTCAGGTGAATATGCAATTTATAAACAGAGGGTCATAGTGCCTGAGCTGCAGCTTGGTCAGGTGAATATGTTATTTATAAATAGAGGGTTACAGTACCTGAACTAAAGCTGGGTCAGGTGGATATCTTATTTATAAACCGAGGGTTACAGTGCCTGCACTAGAGCTGGTTCAGGTGGATATCTTATTTATAAATAGAGGGTTACAGTGCCTGCACTAGAGCTGAGTCAGGTGAATATGTTATTTATAAATTGACGATTACAGTGCCTGCACTAGAGCTGGGTCAGGTGGATATGTTATTTATAAATAGAGGGTTATAGTGCCTGAACTAGAACTGGGTCAAGTGAATATGCTATTTATAAACAGAGGGTTACAGTGCCTGCACTAGAGCTGGGTCAGGTGGATATGTTATTTATAAATTGAGGGTTACAGTGCCTGCACTAGAGCTGGGTCAGGTGGATATGTTATTTATAAATAGAGGGTTACAGTGCCTGCACTTGAGCTGGGTCAGCTGGATATGTTATTTGTAAATAGAGGGTTACAGTGCCTGAATTAGAGCTGGGTCAGGTGGATATGTTATTTATAAACAGAGGTAACAGTGCCAGCACTAGCGCTGGGTCAGGTGGATATTGTTATTTAAAAATAGAGGGTTATAGTGCACGCACTAGAGCTGGGTCAGGTGGATATTGTTATTTAAATATAGAGGGTTACAGTGCCTGCGCTAGAGCTGGGTCAGGTAGATATCTTATTTATAAACTGAGGCTTACATGCCTGCACTAGAACTGGGTCAGGTGGATATCTTATTTATAAATAGAGGGTTACAGCTCCTGCACTAGAGTTGGGTCAGGTGGATATGTTATGTATAAACAGAGGGTTACAGTGCCTGCACTAGAGCTGGGTCAGGTGGATATGTTATTTATAAATAGAGGGTTACAGTGCCTGCACTAGAGCTGGGTCAGTTGGATAAGTTATTTATAAACAGAGGGTTACAGTGTCTGCACTAGACAGGGGTCAGGTGGATATGTTATTTATAAACAGTGGGTTACAGTGCCTGCACTAGAGCTGGGTCAGGTGAATATGTTATTTATAAATAGATGGTTACAGTGCCTGCACTAGAGCTGGGTCAGGTGGATATGTTATTTATAAACAGAGGCTTACAGTGCCTGCACTAGACCTGGGTCAGGTGGATATGTTATTTATAAATAGAGGATTACAGTGCCTGCACTAGAGCTGGGTCAGGTGGATATGTTATTTATAAATAGAGGGTTACAGTGCCTGAACTAGAGCTGGGTCAGGTGCATATGCAATTTATAAACAGAGGGTCACAGTGCCTGAGCTGCAGCTGGGTCAGGTGAATATGTTATTTATAAATAGAGGGTTACAGTACCTGAACTAGAGCTGGGTCAGGTGGATATTTTATTTATAAACCGAGGCTTACAGTGCCTGCACTAGAGCTGGGTCAGGTGGATATCTTATTTATAAACTGAGGCTTACAGTGCCTGCACTGGAGCTGGGTCAGGTGGATATGCTATTTATAAACAGAGGGTTACAGTGCCTGCCCTAGACCTGGGTCAGGTGGATATTTTATTTATTTATTGTTGCTTTTCTTGACTGGAAATGTCTGACTGGGTGGGAAGCCCCTTTTCAGTGGAGGCCTGGGAAGAAAAGCTCCCCAGGATGCGAAAGACCCCTTGGCACTTGTAGATGAGCAACAACAATTCAAGATAATATTACTGAAATTTCCACACATAGCAAAAAAGTGCCAAAATTTAGAATTATTCAGTGAGTTCCATAAAATCCTTATGCCAAGAATAAGGGGTGGTCTGCATTTGCTATAAGGAAGAATAGACCCACCTACAATCCCAAGGCAATGACTCTGTAGTAACTGCAGTGTCATGCAAGCTGGCGAGCAGACACACCCTGTGGCAATGCAATGGTCATCAGATGCAATTAATAAAATAATAAAAGTTGTATGAGCCATAATACAGACACAGCTTCCAGTGGAACCTGAAGTCTGTCCACTACAGGTACACCTGCACATGCATTGATTAAATAAACTGGGGGTGGGGGGTGCAGGGAGTCAAGATTATCTGAGGGTGCTGTCACACAGCATCATGACACTGGTACACTACTATGACAGCTAACTCTTAACCACATCTTGTCTGCAGCACAACATGGAAACACAGCTAGTTTATGCATCTGCAAGTGGAACTGAACAAAGAATATTCCTGCAGAAACCATGCAACAGGCACTCTGTGTTAGCAGTTCTGTTCATGTATTATTTATCTGGTTTATTTTTCTGTAGAGGAAGGTCAGGAGGCAGAACAGCAGTAGCTATAATGTCCTAAACAGAATTTAGGATAGGGTACATTCAATGGCCTGCCCTAGTGTATGTGAAATAGTGCTGATAGCAATACCATGGGGGTATCCTGTCAATGTAATGCAACTTCTGCTACAGCAGAGACTTCCACTATGTCACCAGTGAGTCTCTCTGCCCCCCCAACAAATTATAAAACTAATAGTAAAAATCTTACATGAAAGAAACATGACAATAGCAATCTGAGGGATAATAATAATAATAATAATAATAATAATAATAATAATAATAATCATAATAATAATAATAATAATCATAATAATAATAATCATAATAATAATAATAGTGTTAATAGTAATGATAATAATATGAACAGGACTGTATGTTCATTAAATAAAAAAGGAAAGAACACTCATTAAACAAATTCACCACATTTCTAAATCCACAGAGGCGTGCACACAGTCTTTTTTCTTACAATGTTGTATAATAAAGTTCATTCTTTTTTATCTTTACCTTAGTTAAATATACTCATGTAACACATATTACACAATAATTTGAACCTGGCCATCCATAATGGAAAAGCAATATGTGCATTAATACACCAAAATGCATTTAGAGCAACAGTCTATCCACTTTAAATACACCAGTTACAATTTCTTCATATATTAAGTCTTCCAAAATCTCATTCCCAAGTCTTACCTCAAGTGCTTAAAAATATGGTGAAACTGTAATCAGCAAAACAGTATCTTTGTGTTACCTTTAACCTACCTAGCATGCAAACACATAATTACATTTGTGGATTTGTGAAAAAAAAGATTCCCTTAGTCCCTGGTTATGTGTGTAGACTAGTAGACAGAACTGTAGGTGTTCTACTGCACCCTACTGTCCTATAATATATTAGCAAGATTAAATCAGCAAAAATCCTGGGCACACTCCTTAGTGTGTTCAGAGAATGGCATTTGGTATGACCTTCAGTATACCTAACATGTCAATTAGAGCCTACAGATCTTTTTTTTCACCTCAGTATTTCTAAGAAATGTCAGATTTTGCCTTAATTTAGGCTTTTCTCAATATGCCTTTACCACAAAAGATGAGACTGCTGCATATCCGCAAGTTAAGCTCCACTTGAGTAACCCACATGTGCGACCCCGACCTGGTCTGTGACATTAATAGGACTTGGCGGGACAGATTTGTGTCCCAGATACTCCCCCTTCTGTGGAACAGACTCCCGCTCCATGTCAAGCAGAGTACCTCATTAACCCTTTTTAAGCACAACCTGGATATCTGGATGGGGAAGAGAAAATACACCACTGGGATTCCTTACATCCTTGGGATTACACCTGTGTCCCTGCTGGACAGGGGCATCGGGTGCTGACTTGTTGGAACATGGGCTAAATTATTGGCTAGGCATGTAAGGGCCTCAAGGCCAATAGCCTAGTAACTTGCTATGATCATATGATCTCTTATAGGTATGCATATAAAAGCCTACTGTGTTTACCATTCCTGGACCCTTCGATATCTAGGGCAGTAAACTCCTTCTGCCCTTATTAATGGATTCAGCTTAAAGCCTCAAACTATTTGAAAATTCAGACTCTAAACTTTTGCCCCTAACATAAAAGGGGACCAGAAGATTGATAGATAAATGTATAAAATGCAAATTGATGGTTTTAAATATATTTCTTCATTTTATTCTTTCTCACTCAAATCACACCCAAAATGTAAGTCTGAATTGTCAGCAGACTAACTATAGCAGGTTCCCCCAGTCCTCTTTCAATATACCTATCTTAAGCCTAAGTAAATTTTATAACAGTATTTTGTAGAAATATCATCATTAACTGCAACAATATAACTATATCTACTTTGTTATTCATGGACTATAATATCTTAAATTTGAGTATAAATTCTTAGTTTAGCCAAAAATCTGTTTGTATAAGAAGCTCCATGGAGCACAGACATAAAGTCCTGACTATGTGTCCCATGACACCAGAGTGGTTAGTACTGGTAGCTGATTTGAAGTATGTGTAGACAATGCTGGCTCACCCATGCTGCAGGGAAATGTGACGGTCTGAATCATTGCTCAAAGGATCCCCAGCAGAGAAAGATACTGTATCAAGAAGTAGTGCAGACAGAAAAGTACATACCTTCCAACTGATCATTCTTAATTCTCCCCATGTACAGAAGCATTCATGGTTATCAGGTAGAAGTAAAGGATCTCTGCTCATGTCAGGCTACCACACAGGAGCTGTAACATGGTCTGGGAAAAGCTTTCTCCCCACCTACCACTACCCAAATACCAGAGCCTCCAGTTTGTTCTTGTCTCCAACACTGTCTACTAAGCAGGCAATGTAACTGGGAATAAAAGGAGGGTAAGGCAAAAACTGATGGAGACTGATGATTCTCCGGCATGTGGAAACAACACCTAAAAATGTACCTCTCGTGCCATGGATTTCACCACAGTATACTACCACACATATAGGCCTTTAATAAGCACTTAATATAGTACAATGGAAGCACATAATGCACAGGACAGGAGTCTTGTCTTTTTTAAAATGAATCCAGTGTGATAAAACTATATGAAGCTCAAAATACAAAATCTTCAATTAGTCCATACAGACTTTTTTTATCCTTTGATGAATGGGTTAGTCCCACTAGGCTAGTGGGCTCTCTTCACAAGAGACTCAGGTAATATTTACACAACTAGGAGAAATTTGCCCAGGGCATGTGGGAACTTCCACTACTCTTTTCATATGGGGACTCTGGCATAGCACTTTTGCTTCCAATTTGGGTGTGGGGGTGGCCTGGAGAAACGGGAAGAAGTATGTAAACTTCTGAATGTGTGGAGGAGATGGCTACTGAAGGAAATGAGCATGAAGAAAGAGAAGTTGGTTTTGAGGCGAACAAAATCAATCCTTCATAAAAAGAGATGGTAGGAGAGATTGACATGTGTGAGCAGTGGTTCAAGAAGGGAGACTCAAAATGGTTCTGATGTAAAGCTGAACAAACCTTTACAAGATTCCAAAACCCTGTTTCAGGAGAAGTTATTCAAGGAAGAATTTCAGTTTGGATGTATTATTACAACCCTCCAATCAGGAGGGTTGTGGAATGTTTATCTAAAGGATTTGATAAATAAAAGCGAGCTGGAGAGTGAGAAAGCAGCATCACGTGCAGAGATTACGGATAAAATAGAAGAAAAAGGAGGTGGAAGAACTTACAAGGGAGAAGAAAAGGTTTTATTCACAGAAAGTTAAAGAAGGGGCAGGGCAAAGAGTGAAGATAAGAGACGTGACAAGGAAGACATTTTTAGTAAGATTAGGAAGTAAAGAAAAGAAAAAATTGAAAGGTATGAATTTTGGGATAATATAATTTCACCTCTGGGCATTTCTCTTAAGGAGTTAACAGCTTTTATACATAATAACAAAGATACATACTGTGACATTTTCTCTGAGTCAGAGCAATATATGGTGAAATTCACAGAACAGTATGAAGCTAAGAAAAATGGCAATCCATAAAACTTATATATTGTACAAACTTTTAAGAGAGAGTCAAAAAAGATATTTTTTGTGCAGTTTCAAACTGAAATTGAAAAAAGAAGTATTAAAAGTTTTTAAAGATTTTATGTATACATGTTGTGGACATTGCAAAGATTTATGACAATAGAGGTTTGTGGATTGGGACTGGGAATGTGGTGTAATACTGAAAATGGAAAATAAAAGAATTATACATATTCACAGCATGACAGGGAAACAGCAGCAGTCTGAAATATTGGGGGAGCCAAAAACATGTTTCTTTTGGTTATGATTATATTTAATTAGTAATTGTTGAAAAAAAAAACAGCATTTTAATTGCGGTAAACTGGGATATGAAGCTAAACAATGTGAAATGAAATGTAGAAAGTGCGAACAAACAGGGCATATATGGTTGGACTGTGATGATAATATAGAAGGTAAAGGGCAAAAACATGAACATATACATACATACATTGTTTTATATTGTATTTTACCAAACACTTCAAAACAATACAATTTAAACGATAGACATGCATAGCTGCAACACCAATGAATAACTCTCTCCAGAAGACAATATGTACTCAAACTAAGTGGAGGGGTTAAGCCCTCCACACCACCCAATGTCGAGGGCTGTGCCCCCCACACCACCCTAACTATATATACTAACTCCAGGATCGCACTACAGTGGGGAAAAGAGCATATAACGTTTACTTGCCTTACAGTACTCTACACAGTGCCATATATACTAACTGCAGTTCAGTGAAATGACATTCAGTGAAATCAGTTTTCAGTAATTTGAGTTTTCAGCGAAGTGGTCGGGGTGAAATATGAAATTCAGTGAAATGAAATTCAATGAAACAAAGTAGCCCCCTATACATATATATATATATATATATATATATATATATATATAAATATACATCAATGAACACTGGACTTATAAATGAATTAATATAAGAATGGCTATAGACTATTTTTTAATATCTGAAAGCTTTTAAAGTTATACAAGAAGGAAAAAAGTAAGAGGTTTTTCAGACCACTTAACAATCTGGATACAGGTTCAAGAAAAGGAAGGATATATACGGGTAGGTAAAGGTATTAAAAGGTTAAATGAAAAAAACATAAATGAGGAAGATATAAGACAGATTAATCATTTATGGGGATATCATGTAGGTATGAGAATTTTAATAAATATTGGACAAGCTGGTGGATAAGTTTTAAAGAAAAATACAAGAAATGTTTCTTGGAATGGCATGATGTAAAAAGAATGAAAGAAAAATAGAAATACTAACAACTGAGCCAGGAAGTATTTAGAGAAGCATTAAAAAATAAGATAGATTTTTTTTAAAACAGAGAAGCAGATATACAAGATGACTGATGAAAAAAATTTAAAAAATTCTACTTAAACAAAGATATTTCCTACAAGCAAAAAAAGCAATAGGTTGCACCATATTTAAATAAGATAGTAAAGGAAAACAAAAGAATAATAAGAGAACTAAAGGATGAGAAAAGGAAAGAGTGACACACAGAGATGATAATGAAGGTAATGTGAAAACATAGAGAAAATACACTTAGAAGGAAAGAAATAGAAGGAAAGCAAACACGGAATGTTAAAAGAGTAAATAAAGAAGATAATGAAGGCCTAGACAAAAAAATAAGTGTGAAAGAATTGTAATATATTTTTAAAGAAGTAAATGGGGGAAAGCTACAGGATTGGATGGAATTGAGTATTAATTGCATAAAAATAATATGGAAGAGTAGCAAAAATATTTTGTGGAAGTATTAAACAAATGACTAGAAAAAGGAGTGGCAAAAAAGGAAGTATGGATGGGAGTAATGAAATTTATATGGAAAAAGGAGAAAAACAAGATCTAAGAAACTGAAGACTGACAGTACCAAATAAAAGAGATTATAAAATATTTATAAAATAATAGGGAAACGGTTAGAAAATAAAGTCGAAACAATGCTTGAGTATGTAAATTTTGGTAAAAGGGGTAAAGGAAGGTGAGAATTGTTGATGATAGTGAGAGAAATGGTAGACAATATAATAAACAGAAAATGATGGTAGGTGATTTCAGTAAAGCATTTTATAAGATATAACAATGGGATACACTGAAATATTGCAATATAAGTGATAAAATAATAAAAATATTTGTTTCAGTGCATGAAGGCAACAAAGTGAGAATAGTATTAAATGGATGGTTAAGTAAAGAAATAAATATAAAGCAAGTAGCATTTTATTTGCATTGTCTATAACTGCAGTGCTTAGTAAAATGAATAGAGCCTTAAAACTAGTAGGATATAATTCGAGAGAAGGAATTCAATTACCTGTGATACTTACTTATGCAGATGATATAGTTTTAATAACTAAGGATAAAGAGTGAATGGAAGAAGGGATTAAACAACTGAATAAAGATTTAAAGGTTATTGGTTTGTGTATAAATAAGGATAAAAAAAGGGATTGGAATAACAGATGACATACAGAAGGTATTCAGTTCAATGAAGAGGTAAGATTTTGGGGATAAAGTTTGGGATATGTGTGCATAGAATACAACAATGGGAGAAGATTATACACAAATTAAGGAATATATGTTGTCATAAAGGGGGATACTGCCAACACAGCTATCTGGAATTTTGTAAGTAATCATATGTCATTTGTGAATATCAACATGATGTATACAAGATGCGTGGGTTACAAATGTATTAGAACTGTATGTCATGTGTACATCAAACTAGGTTTGTACAGATGTGTTTTGAAAAGATATTTTATAAAGTGCTAGGGTTGAAAATGTAACCACAGTGTGCCCTGCTGGAAAAGAGCAGAAATGTACATGCACTACTATAACTGTTTAAATGTATATATTTCAACAGTGGAAACTGGAATACATGAGGTTAACTCCAGTCCAGCAAAACTTCAGAAAAATAGCTGAAATTAAATTACTTTACAACAACACAGACACAGGTCTGTGCTGAAAAGCTTTCTGTTTTTTCTTCAAAGTGAACTAATTACTACTTCTGAAAGCATGAAATAATGCAATTGTTTTATGACTTCCAGCATCTGCCAAAGATCTGAGGTCTATGTATTTTCACGGGTAGATGATAAATACTACTAGCTTCCAACAGTCGGGATTTCACCTGGGATAGAGTCAGATGACAAGAAATGATGTCATTCTGCAAGCTATCCCAGTAGTAATACTTGAGATATTAATTTAAGAAGTCTCTTAGAGAGACACAGCATTCTGTATTCCATCTTCTACCTGACAACATCAAGATCCACTCACCACATCTGCCTTGCTCTTAATTAAGTTAACTAGGGTATAGTAATTCTCTTAGATTCAGTCAAGAATATGGTGAAGCATAATTTGGATATTTTTCTTTATTTATTTGAGACTGTCCTGGAATGTTGTTTTAAATATTTCCTGTGATTTTGAACTCTGATGTCAATGTGAATATATGCTGAGTATTTTTCTTTTATTATTTATTATTAAATACATTTAAACTTTTCATTGTGGTTGATCTTTGTAAGAGATATTTAAGTTTTCAGAGTACTTGCATATTTATTTGGTGAAACTTGGGCCACTCCTAGTAACCTTGCTCTTGGACAAATGACCATTTGTATTAATATTAATATTATGGTAATATTAGCATTAACATTAATATTAATATTAATATTAATATTACATAGTAAGATTAGGCACCCTTTGTTAAGGGCCTTAAAGTAGCTGATAAGAGTTGGCTGGTGGCAGTGATAACTACCTTATAGTCTGGGCAAAAGGGGTCATAGCTAGTAAACCTGTGCCAGCCTTTCCCAGGTGTGTGTGTGTGTCTGTGTGTGTGTGTGTGTGTGTGTGTGTGTGTGTGTGTGTGTGTGTGTGTGTGTGTGTGTAAATCAAGCCTCAAAGAGTGTTTGCATCAGCTACTTGAACAGGGACATGAAGCACTGGTTGGACAGAGAGAGCGCTGGCCACTCAGCTGAGATCTCAACTATATAGCTGTGCCAGTGGGGAATGTTATTGAGGATCTGGAGAAAGAGGGAGAAACCAGTCCCAGACTGACTGTGGCCTCTGTGTGCTCTTAAGGGAAATTGCACTTGATGCAGAGAGCTGCATTTGGAAAAACTTTGTGTGTACCTTGTTTTCTTCTAATGGCGCATCCACCACTGGTGCAAGTGGTGAGGACTGAGGCTCCTTGATTACTGGTCCAGTGGTGGGTCATCACATATGTATGTTCTGGAGGTCATATAAGTTGACAAACGAGAAAAAAATACATTCAATAAATTCAGTTTTGTTGGAAAAAATTGCATATTTAGCAAGTGTATATATGGTACTGTACAAGCAGGAAAAGGACTTAATGTCAATTGTATTTTCATTTATATGGGGATCAAGGTTAAACCTAATTAGAAGAGGGGTGCTGTATGCCAAAGAAGATGAAGGAGGGTTAGGATTAATTAATCCAATTCTTCATGCAACATCTCTGAATTTATATAAAGTATTGACAGGGTTGAATCAAGACATCATAGATCTAATAAATATAATAAAGAAAGATAAATACAAGGAATTATGGGAAAGACTAGGTACAGGGAAAAGTTTAAAAGGCTACTTACATGAGGAAATGAAATAATATCATGATAAAATTTTGAAATGGAAAACAAAACATGAAGCATGTAGAAAATTAGGGAAGAGTGGTATTTGAACATAATGAATAAACACCATTGTATTCATCCATGGAAACATATAGAAAATAAAAAAAGAAGAGCTATAAAAGTAAGATTTAGGGGGTGTAAGAAGTTTTATGAATGTCAAGATTTTTGTGGAGATTAACAATAATAAAATTACCAGTAAAGGCTAATATGCCGTATAAAAGAATACAAGAAAGAGCATGCAATTACTACAGTGAAACTAAAATAACAGAACATGTTTTTTTTATGTAAAAGAATAAAAGATTTGTGGATGAAAACATGTAGAAATAAGGTACTGGAAGGTTTTAAAGTATAAAAGATTTAAATATGAATATGCTAGAATATGGCTATTACAGTAATCAAGAAGAAAAGGATGTCAAAAAAATTACAAAATAAGAGTTCTATATTTTATGGACTATACAGAAAGAAAGACTAAATGAGACAAAATTTAATCGAAAATGGATATTATAGGTTCATAGGTTCATAGGTTCATACTAGGCTATCTGCCCTGGGGCAATTATAAGCCTAGCCCGATTCTGTATGGCTTACGCCACCCCTTGATTTGAGTATACTGTGCCCTTTTTAAGGTTTAGTTTACTGTGCCTCTGTCTAATAGTGACACGGGAGTAATCCCTGGGACAAACCTACGATCCCCCATCCACTTATCGAGATTCTTCTTGAAGAGATTCAGTGAGGTGCTCTGCCTCACATGAACTGGAATTCTATTCCAGAGCGAAGGGAGCCTCTGGGTTATAAACCTGTCCCTCCAGCAAGTTCTATTTATTTCTGTGCTGAGGTTCAAGTCCCTCGAGCGTGTGGCTCTAAGGGATTTAGATTTACTGAGGTGGAGCATGTCCATTAATTCTGGATTTGACATAGCTTTGTATGTCAGGCATAGATCGCCTCGAAGTAGGCGGTATGCAACTGAGTAGAGCTGGAGTTTTTTCAACCAAGCAGCATATGGCATCTGTTTGAGACCCTTGATCCTCTTGGTGAGATATTTTTGGGGTCTTTCTAATTGCTGTAGGTGTCGGGTAAGGTACATCCCAAAAGGGGCATTGTATTCTATGATGGGCCTGATGAGGGATGAATAAAGGGGCACGATTACCTCTCTTGATCTAGATGTGAAACCCTTTGTGATGAGGTGGGCTATGTAGAAGGTCTTTCTAACCACTCTGGCAATGTGGTTTTCAAAGGAGAGATTGCTATCAACTTGGGTCCCCAGGTCCCTAATAACTTTCTCTGTACTTAATGGGTTTCCGCCTATGTGGTAATTTGTGGGCACATTGTTTTTGCCAAAGGGTATGACTATACATTTTTTGGCATTTAGCTTTAAACCATGGTGCTGGCACCAGTTATCTGTCTCTGTGAGACCTTTTTGAAGTATGTTTGTGTCAGCTGGAGAGTTGATAATGGAGCCCAGTTTGCAGTCGTCTGCGAACTTGGTGAGCCATAGTCCTCCCACGTTTGCTTGTACCTCGGAAAAGTATACACCGAACAAGAGTGGTCCCAGGACAGAACCCTGTGGGATGCCACTTGTGACCGGTTTTGAGTCTGACATGGCTCCAGCAACTCTCACTCTGTGGGTTCTGTCTTTGAGCCAGTTTGCGACCCATCTTGTGACATAGGGGTTTATATTTAAGCTGGATAGCTTATCTATGATGCCCGAGTGGGGTATTGTGTCAAATGCCTTTGCAAGGTCCAGATAGGCTGTGTGGACTACCTTCCCTTCATCTATGGCTTTGGTGACTGTTTCAAAGAAGTCAACCAGGTTCAAAAGGCAGGATCTGCCCTTGACAAAGCCGAACTGGGTAGGATCTAGTGTCTGTAGGTCCCCAATGTCTTTGTTTATGAGCTCCATGATGATCCTCTCCATAGCCTTGCAGACTAAGCTAGTCAGGCTTATGGGGCGATAGTTTCCAGGGTCCGTAGAGGCTCCACCTTTGTGGAGTGGGACCACTGTTGCTGTCACGCCATTCTGTGGGCACATATCCTGTAGTGAGGCTGAGATTGTATAGCTGTTTTATTTGAGGGATTAGTTCCTCTTGTAGTTCATGTAGGACGCAACCTGGGACGCCATCTGGTCCCATGGAAGCAGTGTTTTTTTCTTTGGAGAGGGCAGCCTTCACCTGAGCATCTGAGATGTTTGGGAGGCAGCCCTCTGCCGGGATAGATACTTGCTCTTTTGGGGGGGGAGAAGTTTGCACTGAACCTGTCTGCCAGGATACTGGCGATGTCTGTGGGTTCAGTGTATTTTTTGTCGTTTAGAATCAACTCAGAAAAAGTCTGGGAGTTGCATCCCAAGTTTCTAACATAACTGAAAAAAGCCTTATGGTTGTCTTTGGTGTCCTGTGCAATTTTTCTCTCGAAGCTGGCCTTGGAGGATTTTATGAGGGATCGTAATTTTTTGCTAGTACTGATCAGAGATGCCTTCCCTATTAGGGATTTTGCTCTATCATGTAGTAGCTTCCTCCTTCTGTTGTACAGTTTATTTATGGCAGGGGTCCACCAGACTGGACGCCTGCCTTTGGATGATTGGGTCTTGGTTTTGTTTGGGATAGCATGATCCATGCATTCCTGGAGATGTCCGTAGAATGCATTTATATAGGATTCTGCAGTTTGGGCTGTAGTTTCCACTGGCCCTGGGGCCTTGAAGGATTCCACTTCGGTTTTGAGAAGTGAGAAGTTTGCTTTTGAGAAGTTTTTCACTGTGGTTTTCTGGGCTTGGGGTGGGGTCGGGATGTGGACATCCAGTGAAATTAATTTATGATCTGATCTTACCAATGAGGGATATACTTCTGGTGTGGAGCATAGAGTCCCCATGTTGGTAATGATCAGGTCTAGTATGTTGTCCCCTCTTGTGGGAGTGGTGACTAGTTGTTCCATAGCATTTGAGTTTATAATTTCCAGGAATCTTTGGGCTAAGGTGCTGGGGCTTGAGTAGTGCTTCCAGTCAATGTTTGGGTAGTTGAAGTCGCCCAATATAATGGTGTTCGGAGAGATCTTAATGTTCTCCAATGTTTTCAGGAAAGCCGAATGGGATTCCTGACTTTGAGAGGGTGGTCTGTAGGATGCTATAAACTGAAAAGCAGTCTTGCCCACTGTTAGTTGCACATGGATGGTCTCCGATACTTCGTGCAATGCCACTAACCTGGAGGTGTGGATATCCTTGATAAATACGGAAACTCCCCCTCCTTTTGTGGTTCGGTCCGGGTTTTGGGGCCGAAAAGCATGATATGAGGTATAGCCTGGTAGTGCTGGGGTGCTCTCTGGAGCCTTGAACCAGGTTTCTGTCACTGCACAGATATCGATGTTCTCCATACTGAGGAGAGCTTCGAGTGCATGCATCTTGAGGTTAAGACTTCTGGCGTTTAGCAGCATTACCCTTAGTTTCTTGTTCCTTGTACTGTCTATGGGGGTGGGTTTGACTTTTGAGCCTTGCCTACAAAAGGCACTATGGGGGTGGCAAGAGCCTTTGTCAATATCCGAAAGCCCAGTGGTGACAGGTGCAAGCCGTCCCTAGCGAAGCAACGTGGCTTGTCGAGCATGTCATCCCAGGCTGACAGACACTGGATCCCCTTTGAATGACACCAAAATTTTAGCCAATTGTTAAAATCGATCATTTTGTCTTTGTACTGTGGCATCATTCTAGGTGAGGGTAAGATGCTGCTCAAGGTCAGGGTCATACCAGCCTGGGCTACATGATCAGAGAGCTCCTCTATGTCTCTTTTCATGTAGTCCAGGGAGGTAGTCTCAGGTCATTCACACCAGCATGTACAATGACTGAGTCATATTTGTATTTGCTTTGGAGTGACCTGAGTGCTTGCGTTATGTGTCGGATCCTAGCACCCGACAGGCAGCTCACTGTGACCTTCTCTTTATTCAGCCTGGTGAGCGAGACGTCAGTGTGTCTGACAATAGAGTCACCTATAACAAGAGTATCAGGTGTGTTATTCAGCCTTAAGGCACACTGACTTTGTGGGTTATGTGTTGTGTGTGTTTTGTTTTGAGGTAGCGTTTGCTTGGATGTCTGCTTTGGAGGTCTCTGTTGCTTAGGTAGATTTTTATTTAGAGCCTCCGAGTATGTTTTTGTGTATTTATGTGTTTGGTTCGCTGATGTGGTGAGACTATGTGATACTTGAATTGTGTTGTGTGAGGTTACCTTCTCCTCCTGACTGGTTACACCAGTTTTGAGATGAGAGAGCTCAGCCTCCAGTTTGGCTAAATAGTTGCATCTCTCACATATATTTGAACCTGTTTGGAGGAGGAGAGGGTTGTCCGTGTACATGAGACAGTTGTAACATTGCCTCAAAATTCCCTGATTCACCAGCTGGACTGGAGAGGAAACCATTGACTGACCTTTGGACATGCTAGAGTAATAGGGAAACTGAATTTAAGATGGACCAATAGAGGACAGGGTAATCATAGAGAGTATAAGAGTAAGTAGTGCTTATGGTTTAATAGTGCTAACTTGTAGGATTACTTAATTGGACCAGTGAAGGGCCTTAGAATGAGAATATGGTGTTTAAATTGAGAGATAGAGCAGTTCTAAGGGAAAAAGTGAAGAGCAGACTTTGTGGAGCCAGGAATAGTTTAAACCCAATTATGCAGCGCTGCCCGCTGTTGCGCTATGCTCAAAAACGAGCAAAACCGCGCAAAAGAGGGTTTTAAGAGAGGAAGATGAAGGAGTTTTGGAATTGACCCAGAATGGCAAATAAAACTACAGTTTCAAGTCAGTAACCACTCCCACAGGGGCAGGCAGGCTGCTCAATGTTTTTCACTGCCACTGATCAACAGAGAGACTTTCCTTTAGCCCAAGCAAAAAATGGCCTCACAGAAACTTACAAACAGTTCAAGAACAGCAAGCCTGTAACTGAACTTTTTTAAATCTCAGAAAAGTGGGAAAAAAGCAAGATTTTTTTTGTTTTTTTGTTTTTTTCAGAGATAGCAGAGGTTAACAAGTATCAACAAGTTATAACAGTGCAGTAAATGACCCCACACAAGAGTGCTAGGCCAAAGACAGATAAAATGCAAGTTTTGAGAAAAAATTATTTTAAAAATAAGTGCAAACAGGAAATTCAGTAAACAGCTCTAGGTTGTGCTCTAAATACAGTTACTAATGCAGAAATCAAATTTAACAAGCCAGAAAATGCTCAAAATAGGCGGCTATGCAGAAAAACGTAGCAAATAAACAGAGGAAAAATACTTAAAGTCTCAAAAGTGGCTCCTTTCTTCTCTCAGCGTTTTCTCCTCTTGGTGGGTGCTTCACCAACAGCCAACAAGCCTGAAAAGACGCCAAAACCACGAGGCAACCAGGTTTTAAGAGAGGAAGATGAAGGAGTTTTGGAATTGACCCAGAATGGCCAATAAAACTACAGTTTCAAGTCAGTAACCACTCCCACAGGGGCAGGCAGGCTGCTCAATGTTTTCACTGCCACTGATCAACAGAGAGACTTTCCTTTAGCCCAAGCAAAAATGGCCTCACAGAAACTTACAAACAGTTCAAGAACAGCAAGCCTGTAACTGAACTTTTTTAAATCTCAGAAAAGTGGGAAAAAAGCAAGATTTTTTTGTTTTTGTTTTTCAGAGATAGCAGTGGTTAACAAGTATCAACAAGTTATAACAGTGCAGTAAATGACCCCACACAAGAGTGCTAGGCCAAAGACAGATAAAATGCAAGTTTTGAGAAAAAAACAATTTTAAAAATAAGTGCAAACTGGAAATTCATTAAACAGCTCTAGGTTGTGCTCTAAATACAGTTACTAATGCAGAAATCAAATTTAACAAGCCAGAAAATGCTCAAAATAGGCGGCTATGCAGAAAAACTTAGCAAATAAACAGAGGAAAAATACTTAAAGTCTCAAAAGTGGCTCCTTTCTTCTCTCAGCGTTTTCTCTTCTTGGTGGGTGCTTCACCAACAGCCAACAAGCTTGAAAAGACGCCAAAACCATGAGGCAACCAGGTTTTAAGAGAGGAAGATGAAGGAGTTTTGGAATTGACCCAAAATGGCCAATAAAACTACAGTTTCAAGTCAGTAACCACTCCTACAGGGGCAGGCAGGCTGCTCAATGTTTTTCACTGTCACTGATCAACAGAGAGACTTTCCTTTAGCCCAAGCAAAAAATGGCCTCACAGAAACTTACAAACAGTTCAAGAACAGCAAGCCTGTAACTGAACTTTTTTAAATCTCAGAAAAGTGGGAAAAAAGCAAGATTTTTTTGTTTTTTTCAGAGATAGCAGAGGTTAACAAGTATCAACAAGTTATAACAGTGCAGTAAATGACCCCACACAAGAGTGCTAGGCCAAAGACAGATAAAATGCAAGTTTTGAGAAAAAAATGATTTTAAAAATAAGTGCAAACAGAAAATTCAGTAAACAGCTCTAGGTTGTGCTTTAAATACAGTTACTAATGCAGAAATCAAATTTAACAAGCCAGAAAATGCTCAAAATAGGCGGCTATGCAGAAAAACTTAGCAAATAAACAGAGGAAAAATACTTAAAGTCTCAAAAGTGGCTCCTTTCTTCTCTCAGCATTTTCTCCTCTTGGTGGGTGCTTCACCAACAGCCAACAAGCCTGAAAAGACGCCACAACCACGAGGCAACCAGGTTTTAAGAGAGGAAGATGAAGGAGTTTTGGAATTGACCCAGAATGACCAATAAAACTACAGTTTCAAGTCAGTAACCACTCCCATATTGTTGGAAATATCAAAGAAGATAAGTTTTGGTTATGGAAAAAAGGGTGGAGGGAAACTAGAAATTGCAAAGGAGACATTAGAAAATACTGAATTGTAGCAAGATAGTAACGTAAAAAGGTATAAAAAATGTACGTCATTGTAAATAGTGTATATAAATATAAATATAACTATGATATGATGTTCCTACTCTGTTTGGAGTTGCTGGGAGAACATGTTTGGTCCGTGCACTTCCTACGTCCATTTGGGGCACAGTGGCAGCCTGGAGAAGCAAGGACACAGTATGGTAGAATCCAGGAGTGTGAAAGGTGGTGAAAAAGGTGTTTGTATTATGGATATGCAGCTGCACAACTCAAAGGAGTAAGTAGAGTTGATAGAGGATGCTGGAGTATCTATCGCTGAAGAAGTTGCTACTTTTACAATAGCAGTGGAGTCAGAGGATGTATTAGACAATGTGAGGAATGCAGTCAAGCCTTCCATAAATTCAGAAATGCTTTTCTCAAAAGCATTTGTTTAGCAAGGACAGTGAAAAGTGAGATTAGTACATTGTTACAACCCTCCAGTCGGGAGGGTTGCAGGATGATATACTGAAGGATTTGCTTTCCAAAATTGAACCAGAGAGTGGAAAAAGATCTATCTATATAAGTAATGTACACACTTCAAGATCCAGTAGCAAGTACCAGAAAAGAAGGAGAGATTACTAATAGGAACACAACTTATGTGGACATGGTAAGAAATAAGAAGCAGAAAATTAGCAATGAAAGAAGACAACCAGAAGAAAGAAATCTCCTTTACAGTAAGAATTGTTAGCAAAGCAGAGGATGAGATGGACAGGTATAAGATATAGGACAATGTTATCTCTTCTCTAGGTATAAAACCAGAGGAGATAAGGGCATTTGTTCATACAAATACATATTTTGTGACATTATTTTTGAAACTGGGACAGGAATAGAAACATTTCTAGGGGAATATGAAAATAAAAAAGACTGTCATCCTTAAAATTCATAGGTTTTAAAAGCATTTACTAGAGAGACAAAGAAGAAAGTTCATATTCAATTCAGAACTGATGTTGAAAGACAGACTATAAAGAGACATTTGATTAAAATGTGTCAAGATTGTATGGATGTAACTAAAGTTTATGACAACAGAGGTTTATGAACTTGGGGTTGGGAATGTAATTGTTTTGAAAATGAAAATGATGCTGTTGTGCATATCACAAGCGCGATAAATATTGAAGGGGGAAAAAATATTGTGATCTATTGGGGTCAACCTACGACATGTCTTTATTGTGGAAAGTCAGTTAATTTCATCAACGACTGTGATAAATGAAAATGTTCTACATGTGGTGAAAATGGACATGGTGCAAGAACATGTGAATTGAAATGTTATAGATGTGAAAAAACATGTCATTTGTGGATGGACTGTAAAGAACAGAGAAAAGAAGGGGAACAGGAAGAGTGTAAAATACAACAAGAAATGGTACAAAAGGACAAATTTTGGAAAAATATATTTATGGAGATTTAATGAATGAACTTATAAGAGAGGAGAGTAGAAAACCGAAAATGATTATTTTTTGCTGTCTCAAGGAATAGAAATAACTAAGGAAGGTATATTAGAAACAGGATTTTCAGATAATTTGGCTATCGGGATAGAAATAAAAGGATATGAGGGATATATAAAGATAGGAAATGGGATAAAAAGAACAAATGAGTCAAAATGTGATAAGTAAGGAACTCTATTAGAGAAGGAATTTTGGAAAGATCATATGGATACGAGAAGATTTTATTTTAGTTGGTCAGAATTGTGGACAGTCTTTAAAGAAAAATATAAGAAATCTTATGTAAAATGGGACAAACATAGACAATAAGTGTTTGATTATTTACTCGCTCATACATTAATTCATTCTTATGTTACTTAAAATACAGCTTACAGGAATCCCATCTCAGACTTGCAATGACAAAATCATATGGTCAATAAAGGAGGTCTGAGCTTCTTTTAAGCTATATTTTAACTAACATAAGCATGAAGTAAACAGTGAGTAAATAAATACGCAAACACTCACTGTCTATGTTTATCTAAGTTTCTTGATGACTGTAAATTGGGTATTGACATTTGATCTTCTACTGACTCACAACTGCACCAACATACATTACACAATATTAAAAACTGGTGCAAGGACAAATTGGACAATAGCCTCAAAGTAAATGTGAAAAAATGCAGTATAGTTTATTTTGATAAGCAAGACATTGTTGCATGTGATATAAGTGACACCCTCCTCCAATTAGACTCTTCTATAAGGGATCTAGACACTCTTGTTGATAATTCGTTATCATTTGGCCATCTTGTCTGCACAGCAGTTCAGAAAACCTTCTATCTGGCTCATTAGTTTTCAAAAGCATCTAGTATCTGTCTACACATATCCCCCTCTGCTTGACGGATATAAGAGATTCACAACTAAAAAAATCAGTGACCTGAAAAATCTTAGCTATCAGGACAGACTGACAACCCTATCTCCATACTCAGTGTCTTATAGATTCCACCATGGGCTCTGTGTAGACTTTCCAGCCATGAAAGATCCAGTACTCTTTGATCTCCTTTTCCTTCACAGAACAAATGATATCTTAAGTACACAGGTAAAGGAATTAAACTTTCATCAACAGATAAATAATAAACACATTGGCATAAGAGATTCATGTCCCAAGATACACCTCACCTCTGGAACAAGCTTCTACTATATGTCAAGCAGTGTAGCACCTTTGCCATCTTCAAGGTAAACCCAAATAAATTTATGAGCAGCCTTAAATTCTCCCCTGGTTTATCTTGTTTTTCCCTTCTTAAGGCTGGAGGCAACCACTGAATGGGGATGGGGAGCTAGGCTCATAACGGTTTGCAGACTGATTGCCTAGTACTTATCTATGAACCTACAAATAAATAAATAAATATCAATCAGTAGAGGATTTCCTGGCCACAATCAGTGCATGAGTTTATTATGTGAACTTCTTAAAAGTATTAACTAAACCTGATCACTAAGTTCCATTGGCCTGTGTACATTATTCTAGACGTACCCCCATCTTTAATGCCCACAGTAATGTCAATGTCTAAATGATGTACATTCTAGCAGATAGAAAAGGTACTACTGAATCAACATGTGCACACCCATTGTTAGTGGCCCTGTAAATGTACATATCAATTTGTCAATTCTAGTTTGTGAGTTAAATAACAACTTATTTGATGGCCATCTTACTAACTACACTATCTTTGTACCCCTAGTGATCAGTATAAACAGACAAAGGGGACAGTTTCTATTAAAACATTTCTCAGGAGTGTGACCTTGAAGGCAGCACATATTTAGAGACTGGGGCTATAGCAGCATAGTCCCAAAACTTGAGTTGCAAACTGGAATAGCTCCTTAGCATAAACATTTGCTGCAGAGCAATGTTCACTCACACATTCCATAGCAATATACTGGGTGGCTGTAAAGTGATCCAAGATAAGAGGGGATAGTGAGTCAAAGTAAACCTGAGAAATCTGCATCTTCTCATTTTGCAAAAAAAAAAAAAAGAAATCACTGGCCATGTATGCAATCAATGTACTTCCTTTTATAACTTCCATGAGTTATTTCTAACATTACAACTGTTATGTATTTGGACCATTAATGTTTTGTTTTACTGTTTTTAATCAATAAAATATTGTCAATTTGCATTTTAATGCCCGGAAAGCCTCCAGTGCCTTTCAACATTCCCATTTTCCCTTCCACAGAGCATGAATGTTTCACCATTCCATTACCTTTACAAATTCAGACTGTATTAGAAAAGGCTTTTTGTTAACCTGGTTCATGCATGATGGATTATTTTCTGTAGATCATTCTATCACCTTTCACGGTTTTATATCCTGAAACCATACCTTCCTGAGATCATTAAAACACTGTAAAGCACATAAAGTAAAAAAAACTATATATATAATGACTGTTACATGAATTATGGTGATGAGTTATTCTGCAAACTTAAATATAAAAGTACATACTCTCATTTATGTCCTAATTTTATCCATGTAATTAAGGTCAGTTTATAATACTACCAGCCTTACAATCTCTCTCTCGCTCTCTCTCTCTCTCTCTCTCATTTATTTATTTATTTATTTATTTATTTATTTTTGCAGTGAATAAATATTATCAAAGTTGCTAGATTTGACAGCAACACATAAAAAAGAATGTGGGGTGCAATGCAGCTTTAAGACTAGTGTTTCATGGGAGCATGAGTCATGTGACCAGAGGAATTTGCTTACATGGAAGTAAGCTACTGGGGTAACACCACATCTGTCTGTTGCCTATTTGTTTTCTAGGTCTTATTTTTACTGTGGTACACATTACAGCTCTGCCTCAATCAGATGATGAATCTGGAACACAACCCAACACCGACACAGTGTCACAATGGCAAAAGAATCAGAAAGTGCCACACTTTTGCCAAAAGGGAATGAAACAGCTGTAACTTTAATAACAGCAGAAAGTGTTTTTTTTTCTTTAAAATACTGATGCCATCTGCACACTATGTTTTTACTGCAGTTTATTCTCTGCATATGTTCTTTCCTTTACTCATAAATTTGAAAACAGTAGATGAATCAGCATGCTATTATTTAATTTTTGTAAATTATATTTGTGATGGTTATACATGTGAAAGAAGAGTTTCTTGAATTTTTGGTTAGGAATAACAATTTCTAACTGCTCTATAAGGGTAAAACTACACAGAAACCTTCCAAAAACTGGAAGTCCTAGAATCAGTGATTTGAACTGTGTCTCAGTATAAGAAGCATTTGTGACAAAGCAGATGATAAATGTGGCACAATTCATCACACTACAGGTGAGGAAGTCATTACGATATTAATATTTTTGCTTTAAGAGAGGAATAGAAACTGAAAATTCCATAGATACCCACCCTGTAACTCAGACATTAATTTTTAGGAGAACATAGGGGGCATAAGAAACTACTGACGCATACATGACTGATTTGAGATATACGACTCATGACTGTGATTTTGGAGAGATGTGTGATTCAGTTATCAGAGACAGAAATGTGCATAATATAAACAAACTACAAAAGAGACAGACTATAGAATCAAAGCAAACACTCAAACATTCCAGCAAAAATGTGTCCCAGTGAACTGCTGAATGCACATCTAAAATCAAAGACTGACACCAAGGATGTATGTGTATAAATCTGACACAGAAACTAAGGACAAAACACAACAATTGTGAAATTAATAAAATAAAAAAACAATGGGATTGCACGGAACAGTATAACAGCTGCCCAAGATGTAATCTAGTAATAACTGCATAACAAGAAACTGCATCTAGTGCAAGCATTGTGGCAGTAATCATGACAAAAGGCAATGTACAACAAAGATTCAAGACTAAGTATGTCTTACACAATGAGCCACCATGAAAGATTGTGCTTTAACAAAAATAAGCCGCAAAAACAGAAAATTTACAAAATGGCAATAAAAGAAATCTTTTTTTTTAATTAATTCCAAACCCAATTAACAGCAACATAACACAGGCATACAATAAAAACATGAAGATAAAAAAGCCAGCAATCCAGTTAATAACAAAGTAAGTCAAAAAGAAAGTTCACCAACACTAATATTATGCAACATCAGAATAAATACTATCTGAAATCCTATTTTTCTTCCTTCTGTACCATTCTTTGTCATGCCACCAAGTGCCCCATGTCCCTCACCAGGTCTACCAGCGATATCCTAACCCTAGGACTTTCCTGGAGAGGGCTGTGGCCATACATCAGCATAGATATGAGGGCATCCTGGTGATCTGGCTGACTACATCCACCACATGGGTTTCATATATAACCTATCCCATTAGCCCCCCCCTTCTTAATGGTCTGCACAATACATCTTAAAGGGAGGGAGGGTGTGCAATGGGAATGTACAGCATTTTGCCCTGCCTTTTCAGCAGCTCAGCCATGTCCACTGTCCCCCATTGTGGACCAACCCTTTCAGTTGCAACATCCCCAGCCTCCAAAAGGGATGGTCAAAGGAGATCCCCACAGGAGTGTCTTACCCAGGATGGTAATGCCCATCCCTCCCTGCCCATCTGCCAGTTGGTCAAGCTGATGATTGAACCTGGATTGGCTGTGTCATAGATCGAGCTTTATTCCTACACCAGAGTGGTTGTCCAAAACATTAATACTGAATATCTACAATAAGAAGTACTAATGAATGAAACATACATTTTTGCCATGATGTACATACTAAGATTATAACATCATTATTGCACCATGATACAGAAGGCAAATGTATTATTAAACTGAACTCTAGAATGCCCTTTGCAAAGTTTTGGCAAAATATCAGTAGTACAATAGTGGAAAATTTGCCAAGGATTTCCACAGAGAAATTATATATTTCTTTATTACTGACAACTGAATGATTAAAAATATACTTTTTATTTAACTGAGAAACTCAAATAGGTAGCAGCCAGTTGTCTATAGTTAATATATAATAAAATGGAAGAATATTCACTATCTGCACAATTCCCTGTCAAATAGATGAGACAAAACTATAATCCATAAATTTATACTTAAGACTGCGATTCTACATTTTACAGCCCACACAGAAAGTAATAGCTACAAATCCCCTTATCTCTAATATTTAATGGTATCCAACATGCATCGGTGTCCGACATCCATCATGAAGAAATCTCAACTGATGATTGTAAAGCGGAGACCATTGAGAAAGCAATTTTTTAAGCCTATAGTTGAGGAGATAAGTTTTACTCCCTTTCTCTTCAGAAAACCTACACAGTTCTCCCTAAACTTGGTCTTGTTTCTATTATACTGGACAGTAATAGCCAACCATACAATTGAGCCACTTTCAAGAGTTCCAACTGGAGTATTCCCCTTTTGTGGTCCTAACAACAGATCTTCTCTACATAGAAGGGATGACATAACTACTCAGTGCATGTCTAAAGTCATCACCACATGCCGTAGTTACAGGTGTTTCCACCACTCACAGTTTTCTAACACATATTTTTATTTTAAAAAGGAAGTACAAGTTGGTATGTGATGCACTATTTGTATTATGCTATTAATAATATATACCCAAAGGCAATGAAAATAAAAATTGAAATCTTTGTGAAAATGATGCAAAATAAGGTCAGAAACAAGGGTAACAAGTGTTAAAGTAAAAAATTGTGTCTGGGAAAGCAGTCTGTTCAGAGAAATTTTGCACAGTACAAAAATCTGTTGTATTTAAACTTCAGATTGGAGCACGGTGTAACAATGTCCGAGATTATGTTTGAGTCCCGTACTGAACTACAAGCTAAATGAGTCTACTTGTATATTTTTGTCTTAATCAGCCAGAGAATGAAGCCACTGTGTCCAATTTATCGCGGCTCCACTTATAATAATAAGGTCTGTGTATTGCTAATGCTGTTAACAGTTTTACATTCTCAGTTAGAAGCCAATATGCTTTGCAAAAATGCAAGTATATCTATAGGCATGACTGACAGAACTGAAGATATATAAGCAGAAAGTGTCCAACACAAACAGTACAGTGACAATCTGCAAGGGGAGACCTTACAGATCTGCAATGTCAGCCAGGTCAACTCGCATATTTTCAAGAGAAGTAACAACACTCAAGCATATTTACAGTGTTTAGCTGTAGTGCTTAAGCTCAAAAAGAGTACAATCAGAATTAAAGACAAAAGCCTTGGAGATACTTTAAAAGCAGAGCTTAAAAATATTTATTTAAAATGTTACTGGCATCACTGTAAAGTACAATATGCAAACTGCTGAAACTAAAAATAATGTTCTAGAAAATAGTTCTAGCAGTATCAGTGGCACAACAGGTAGCACCACTTGGCTTTAGTACTGGAAGACCAGAAAACTGTGGTTTCTCTTCCCACTCCAGGAGACTGGACTACTGACACTGCAGTGCAGCAGTAGGGGTGGGTGTTGCACCCCTGATTATATCTCAGGTGGATGTAATAGATACCATAGCACCTACTGAAAAGAGCAAGGGAAATTCCCTTGATGCCTTGGTCAAATGTCTCCTAATATTAAAAATGCCACCTCAGGTCTCCTATAAAAAGAGGCCCCCAGCCTAGTGAGACTAACTTTTCCAACAAACAAATGATAAATAAATAAAAACTATTCTGATTTATCTAAGTGTCTGCATTGCATGGCATTGGATTGTCTCTAGATCATGTGTTGGTGATTCATCTACTATGTAAAGTGTCTCAGCTCAGAAAGAAAAGATACAGCATTTGAGTTACCTGTAACACATTGCACTTAAGTTACCTGGCACTTGCTCACTAAAGCAATTATATAAGTCAGCACTAAAAATTAAAAGCACTACACCCTCACTCCCCACTGGCCCTGATTTTCAATTATTAAGGAATTCCCAATATTATTCTAGCATGTCCAAAGGTCAGTTGTCAATCTCCTCTCCGGTCCAGCTGGTGAATATGGGAATCTTGAGGCAATGTTACAACTGCCTCATGTACACAGACAACCCTCTCCTCCTCCCAACAAATTCCAACACATGTGAGAGATGCAACCATATAGCCAAACTGGAGGCTAAGCTCTCTCAAGTCAGTACTGGCATAACCAGTCAGGAGGAGAAGGAAACCACACTCACTACAATTCCAGTCTCACATAGACCTACCACGACAGTAAACCAAACACATAATCACACAAAAACATACTCGGAGGCTCTAAATAAAGATCTGCCGAAGCAGCAGAGACCTCCAAAGCAGACACCCAAGCAGCCGCTACCCCAAAACAAAACACGTGCAACACATATCTCACAAAGCCAGTATGCCAAACAGTCACAGCCCTTAAGACTAAACAACATACCTGATACACTTGTAATAGGTGACTCTATCGTCAGGCACACTGACATCCCGCTCACCAGGCTGAACAAGGAGGGGGTCACGGTGAGCAGCCTGTCGGGCGCTAGGATCCGCCACATAACACAAGCACTCAGGTCACTCCAAGGCAAGTACAAATATGACTCAGTCATTGTCCATGCTGGTGTGAATGACCTGAGACGTACCTCCCTGGACTACATGAAAAGAGACATAAAGGAGCTCTCTGAGCATGTAGCCCAGGCCGGTATGACCCTGACCTTGAGTAGCATCTTACCCTCACCAAGAATGATGCCACAATATGAAGACAAGATGATCAATTTCAACAACTGGCTTAAGTACTGGTGTCATTCAAAGGGGATCCAATGCCTGTCAGCTTGGGATGATATGCTCGACAAGCCACGAGGCTTCGCTAGGGACGGCTTGCACCTGTCACCCCTGGGCTTTCGGATATTGGCAAAGGCTCTTGCTACCCCATAGTGCCTTTTTTAGGCAAGGCTCAAAAGACAAACCCACCTCCATAGGTATCACAAGGGATAAGAAACTAAGAGTAATGCTACTCAACGCCAGAAGTCTAAACCTCAAGATGCATGCACTCGAAACTCTCCTTAGCATGGAGAACATCGATATCTGTGCAGTAACAGAAACCTGGTTCAGGGCTCCCGAGAGCACCCCAGCACTACCAGGTTATACCTCATACCATGCTTTTCGCCCCAAAACTTGGACCGAACCACAAAAGGAGAGGGAGTATCGATATTCATCAAAGATACCCACACCTCCAGGTTGGTGGCAAAGCACGAAGCATCAGAGACTATCCATGTGCAACTAACAGTGGGTAAAACTGCCTTCCAGTTTATAGCCTGCTACAGACCACCCTCCCAAACCCAGGAACCCCACTCGGCCTTCCTGAGAACACTGGAAAATATGAAGGTCTCTCCAAACACCATTATATTGGGCGACTTCAACTACCCAAACATAGACTGGGAGCATTACTCTAGCTCCAACACCCTAGCCCAAAGGTTCCTAGAATTTATAAACTCAAATGCTATGGAACAACTTGTTACCACTCCCACAAGATGGGAAAACATACTGGACCTGATCATCACCAACATGGGGACTCTATGCTCCAGACCAGAAGTGTATCCCTCACTGGTAAGATCAGACCATAAACTAATCTCACTGGATATTCACATCCCGACCCCACCCCTGCCCAGAAAACCACAGTGAAAAACTTCTCTAAAGCAAATTTCACACTCCTCAAAACTGAGGTGGAATCCTTCAAAGCCCCGGGCCTGTGGAAAATACGCCCAGACCGCAGAATCCTTTATAAACGCATTCTATGAACACCTTCAGGAATGCATGGATCATGCGATCCCAAATAAAACCAAGACCCAATCCTCCAAAGGCAGACGTCCTGTCTGGTGGACCCCAGCCATAAACAAACTATACAATAGAAGGAGGAAGCTACTAAATGATAGAGCAAAATCCCAAAAAGGGAAGGCATCACTGATCAATATTAGCAAAAACTACGGGCACACATAAAATTGTCTAAGGCCAGCTTCGAGAGAAAAATTGCACAGGACACTAAGGATAATCACAAGGCTTTCTTTAGTTATGTTAGGAACCTGGGTGGTAATTCCCAGATATGCTCAGAATTAGTCCAAAATGACAAAAATACACCGAACCCACAGACATTGCCAACATCCTAGCTGACAGGTTCAGCGCAAACTTCTCTCCTCCCACCAAAAGGGCAAATATCTATCCCAGCAGAGTGCTGCCCCTGACATCTCAGATGCTCAGGTAAGAGCCGCCTCTCCAAAGCAAAAACACAGCATCAATGGGACCAGATGGTGTCCCGGCTGCGTCCTACATGAACTCCAAGAAGAGCTAAACCCAAACATAAAACTACTGTTCAATCTCAGCCTTACTACAGGATATGTGCCCAAAGAGTGGCGTACAGCAACAGTGGTCCCTCTCCATAAAGGTGGTGCCTCAACGGATCCTGGAAACTATCGCCCCATAAGCCTGACTAGCTTGGTCTGCAAAGCTATGGAAAGGATCATCATGGACCTCATAAATAAAGATACTGGGGACCTACAAACACTGGATCCTACCCAATTCAGCTTTGTTAAGGGCAGATCCTGCCTCTTAAACCTGGTTGATTTCTTTGAAACAGTCACCAAGGCCATTGACGAGGGGACGGTGGTCCACACAGCCTACCTGGAACTCGCAAAAGCCTTCGATACAATACCCCACTCGGGCATTATAGATAAGCTCACCAGCTTAAATATAAACCCCTATGTCACTAGATGGATTGCAAACTGGCTCAAGGACAGAACCCATATGGTTAGAATTGCTGGAGCCATGTCAGACTCCAAACCAGTTACAAGTGGTGTCCCACAAGGCTCAGTCCTGGGATCTCTCTTGTTTGGTATATATTTCTCGGAGGTACAGGCCAACATGGAAGGACTGTGGCTGACCAAGTTCGCAGATGACTGCAAACTGGCCCATAATCGACTCTCCAGCCGACACAAGCATCCTCCAAAAGGGCCTCATAGAAACAGACAACTGGTGCCAGAGCCATGGCCTCAAGCTAAATGCCAAAAAGTGTATACTCATCCCCTTTGGCAAAAACAAAGTGCCCACAAATTACCACATAGGTGGTAATCCATTAAGTACAGAAGAAGTAATTAGGGACCTGGGGACCCAAGTTGATAGCAATCTCTCATTTGACAACCACGTGGCCAAAGTGGTCAGAAAAACATTTTATATAGCCCACCTAATCATGAAGGGATTCACATCTAGATCAGGGGAGGTCATCGTGCCTCTTTACTCATCCCTCATCAGGCCCATAATTGAGTACAATGCCCCTTTTGGGATGTACCTTACCAGACACCTGCAGCAACTGGAAAGACCCCAAAAGTACCTCACCAAGAGGATCAAAGGGCTCAAACAGATGCCATATGCTGCCCGGTTAAAGAAACTCCAGCTCTACTCAGTGGCATACCGCCTGTTCAGAGGCGATCTGTGCCTGACGTATAAAGCCATGTCCAACCCGGAATTAATGGACATGCTGCACCTCAGAAAATCCAAATCCCATCGAGCTACGCTCGAGAGACTTGAACCTCAGCACTGAAATAAATAGGACATGCTGGAGGGACAGATTCATAACCCAGAGGCTCCCTTCACTCTGGAATAAAATCCCAGTCCAGGTTAGGCAGAGTCCCTCATTGACTCTCTTCAAGAGGAATCTTGATGAGTGGATGGGAGATTGTAGGTTTACCCCGGGTATCACTTCTGTGTCACTGTTAGACAGAGGCACAGTATACTAACCTCGAAAAAGGGCATAGCAAAATAAATTTAAAATGGGTGGCGAAAGCCAAACACATTCTGGCTAGGCTTATAAATGCCCTAGTGCAGATAGCCTAGTATGAACCTATGAACCTATGAACCTATGAACAGCTTAAATCCAAAGAACATCTGTGAGTACTTACCACACAGACTGAGCCAGATGATTAGGATGGTAATCATTGTGCAGGAAAATAACATTAGAATCCACATCATCCCTCAAAAGATCTTAAAACAGAAAATCATTTTATATGTTGATGACATGGTCCTATACAGAGCCAACTCCCACTGAGATCCAAAGCCAAATTAAGAGATCTATACCTTCTTACCAAATGGGCCAAAAATAACAATTTACTACTTACCTTAAAAACTAAGGACATGCTCTTTGGTATTAGAGACAAACTTTCCAAAGTTCGAACCTCATGAC
The DNA here is from genome assembly GCF_019279795.1 of Protopterus annectens. Classification (NCBI taxonomy): domain Eukaryota; kingdom Metazoa; phylum Chordata; order Ceratodontiformes; family Protopteridae; genus Protopterus; species Protopterus annectens. Next base: position 1,442,126,081 of record NC_056745.1, read on the forward strand.
AAATGTTTAGCATAAATAATTAGCTTATTGCAAGAACCACCTCTTTCAAGTACATTTGCATTCATTAATTCATTCACTCATTTATTTACGTATTTGCATTTGGTTACAGGACAGTCTGACTAGGTCACACAAGACCCCTTTTCAGTGGAGGTTTGGGAAGAAAAGCTCCAAAAAAATATTTAGTGAGAGACGAATATACAAAACGACTACAGCAGACCCTTTTTTGAGTACAACAATATTTGAAATATAGCAATTAGATACTTAACATAGACTAAATGTCTAGGTGAATATGACAAGTAGCAATTGTCAAAGAAGGGACAGTAATAAAAAGGGAGACTGCAGTAAGGAAAGCAGAGTGCGCCAGTTTTAGATGAGTGGGAACAGGAGTTTGAGAAGAGAAAGAGATCCAGAGCAAAATGTCGATAGAGATCCATATGATAATGTGTAAAAATCTTGAAGACTGGGTGTAAAATTGGGGGAGGGGGATTGCATTATTAATCTGTGTTATCAATATTACAGAAAAGGAAAGGTTAATGAAGCATATCAACATTGATGAAAGGAAAAGTTTTGTTTAAAAAATGTCAGGAATTGAATAATTCATGTAATGTTGCTTAGGTTATATGATATATAGCAATATATGTGAAGTATAAAGTTTATAAACGTGAACATGTTAATAAAGTTTGATTACTTTTATTTAAATGTAAATTTGCCTATGTCACAAGTGATAACACAATAAAGGTGTTAAAAAAAAGAAAACAGCAAATGTTTAGTGTTGCTGATGAGAGGAGAGGAGAAATTCTTTGGTTTGAAAGAAGGAAATAATACAGGTTACAACTGATTAACTAGGTAAAGAAGACCAGGGACAGACTTTAGAGTTAAAGAGAAGTCTGTGGAGATATTTCTTGAAACATTTTGAGTTTGAGGTTGCCTGAAGGCAGATGGCAACTGGTTCCAGAGACTGGCCCCACTGCATGAGTACAAGACTTCACCATGTGCATTTGAGGCCTTGTAGTGAGGTATTTGTAGTGTAGTGCTCTCTTCTGGGATAATGCCACTTCATTTTCATCAGTGAGATTAGGAAAGGATATTTGGATATCTTCAGTTGGGCGTATTGAAGATAAACCTGAAAATTCCATCCAGTTCCATCCAATGCAGTAGGGAGCTCTGCTTAGGAGAGTACAGGCAAATTTTTTTTTTTTTTTTTTTTTGTTTTTGTTTGTTTTTTTTGTAGTATTGCTCTAGTCTTTGTTGTTGAGTAATGTGAAGGTTAGTATAGATAGAGGCAGAACAGAGTAGACCGGGTAGTAGGCAAGCATTAGCTGTAGCCTTATCATCTTGTTCTGAAAGACAGATTTTAATTCTGCATAAGGCGCCTAGTTTTGATTTTTTTTTTTATTGCATTAGATATAAGGAGGTCAAGATTTAATTTATTGTCAAGGGTAACTCCAAGGAGTTTGATATTTGGGACAATATCCAGGCTAATATTGTTGAAAGAGATAATGTAAAAATCAATATTTGTGACAGCACTGTCTCTAGATAGGAAGATAAAGACATTTGTGTTTTTTAGTATTGATTATTAGGTCACGTTGTAGCCAGAGTTGATTGAAGAGTATTATTCCTGGGTTTATGCTTACAGATCATTAATGGATGGGGAATATCAAACATTGGTAGAATCATCTGCATACTGAATAAGTGAAGAGGGGTCAGAAATGGTATTTAGATAATTAACAAATATATTAAACATCAATGGGCTCAGTACAGAGCCTTGAAGGACACCTATGCTAACAGAAAGGAAGAGAATGTATTTTACTACTTGACACATTGTATTCTGTTACTTAGCTGTGGAACAATGTCTTTTACTATTTGACACACTGAATTCTGTTACTTAGCTATGGAACACTGTATTTTTCTACTTGACACATTGTATTCTGTTACTTAGCTATGGAACAATGTATTTTACTACTTGACATTGTATTCTGTTACTTAGCTATGGAACAATGTCTTTTACTACTTGACACATTGTATTCTGTTACTTAGCTGTGGAACAATGTATTTTACTACTTGACACATTGCATTCTGTTACTTAGCTATGAAACAATGTATTTTACTACTTGACATTGTATTCTGTTACTTAGCTATGGAACAATGTCTTTTACTACTTGACACATTGTATTCTGTTACTTAGCTATGGAACAATGTTCGTTACTACTTGACACATTGTATTCTGTTACTTAGCTATGGAACAATGTCTTTTACTACTTGACACATTGTATTCTGTTACTTAGCTATGGAACAATGTATTTTACTACTTGACACATTGTATTCTGTTACTTAGCTATGGAACAATGTCTTTTACTACTTGACACATTGTATTCTGTTACTTAGCTATGGAACAATGTCTTTTACTACTTGACACATTGTATTCTGTTACTTAGCTATGGAACACTGTATTTTACTACTTGGCACATTGTATTCTGTTACTTAGCTATGGAACACTGTATTTTACTACTTGACACATTGTATTCTGTTACTTAGCTATGGAACAATGTATTTTACTACTTGACACGTTGTATACTGTTACTTAGCTATGGAACAATGTATTTTACTACTTGACACATTGTATTCTGTTACTTAGCTATGGAACAATGTATTTTACTACTTGACACATTGTATTCTGTTACTTAGCTATGGAACAATGTCGTTTACTACTTGACACATTGTATTCTGTTACTTAGCTATGGAACAATGTCTTTTACTACTTGACACATTGTATTCTGTTACTTAGCTATGGAACAATGTCTTTTACTACTTGACACATTGGGCCGGATTCACGAAGGCTTACACGAAGTCTAAGAGTAGTGTAAGACTCCATGTAGCCTTCACGATCCAGGAACAGCCCAAAGTCCGTGTAAGAGTCAGTCTAAAACGGCTCTTACACGGAGTGGGCGTGGCTAAGCTAATCAGCCCACTTGCAGCCGAATAGCATGCAAATGAGGCTGATTAGTGATCCAGGAAGCCAAGAACAGCCTGTGTAAGAGCCATGTTAGCTGCAGAAATGTACTCAGTTGACAACTGAGTACGTTTCTGCAAACACGGCAATGGAGCCATGTCAGCTCCAAATAAAGGGTGCATATGTTATAGGCAGCATGCCAATGGCCAAATATGTGGCCATTGGCAATGCAACCCCATGCAAAAATATTAAAATTATAATTTTTTTTTTTCGGCAACTGCCGATGTGTAAACCCAGCGCAGCCCCGCGCAAACGGGCTGCGCTGCATAAAACATGAAAACGAAGGTTTTAAACCTACAAATGTAGGTTTTATGCAATACATGGAATGTCAATGGAGGGACCAGCAGAGCAAAACCAACATGGCCACCGTGTAGTGGTTGTCAAGGGGGGAAGCTAAGTCTAAGAGATGTAACTAAGCATTAGTAGGCAATCTGATGCAAATGAGGGTAAGGATACTGAATTCCACTGTCACATAGCAAATGAGCACATTCTGAGTAGTGTAAGAGTTACAGAAGGGGGAGGAACAGAGTAGGAGATAGGTGACATCACAGGGGGGAATGGTAGAAAGGGATGGAATTCATTGGAAGGTAGAGTTACATGACATGTCAGAGAGATATCAAGGAAGGAGGTGTGCCACTAAGTAAACATGAGAAAGTCAAGAAATGGAAGGTGTACACTGTTGCCTACACCAAAGTTTCTTGCTGGACGTGTATGCGCACGTGTGCGCGCCATGAAGCGCGAGTAAGGCGGTGTGCGCGCGTGTAAGACAGTGTGCGCGCGTGTAAGGCAGACTAAGCATGTGGGAGCGTGTTGGGAGATGTTTAACACCGTTTGCGCGGGTCGTGCACGCGTTTAAAACCGAATAAGCAGAGTCTGAACTGTGTAAGTATGTGTGCGCGCGTGTAAGCCACTGTGAGCGTGTTTCTGCTGGTTTGCACACGGCTCCACCCTGAGGAAACAGAGAGGAAAAAGGAAGCAACAGATGTAGTAGGAAGTTAGCAGGGAATACTGCTGTAGCTGGCAGGTGAAAACAATTAGATGCAGGCAATTACACAGGCAGAATACTAGGCCAGCCCAGCACTTAAAACTCTGCAAACAGCAGTGCAGAATGTTTCTCTCCAGAGACACTGCAAGACAGGAGTTAAGTTATCAGAAGTGAAAACTGAAAAAGCTGAACTCAGAGCAGAAATGTTAGGGGCTGCCATAGCTGTCATAATGAGACATAGGCGACTTGCTGAGGGTGGTGACAATGCAGATGGTGCCAGACAACCCGCAGTGAGGAGACGGAGAAGAGTGTACAGGCCCAGGGTCACCTACCACGGGTTACATGAGCTGGAGATAGTAGAGCTATAGAGTGGACAGAGACCTCCTGCAGCAAATAGTGGAGCTGTGCAGGCCACGCCTCACACACAGAACCAACAGAGGGGAACCCATCCCAGTGGAAACCAAGGTATGTGTTGGCCTAAGAATACTAGCAACAGGTACCTTCCAGAGACCAACTGGTGATATGATGGGGATATCACAGGCATCAGCCTCCAGGGTACTGCACCAGTTCCTGGATGCCATGTCAGCACATGTCGGTGATCATGTATACTTCCCCAATGCCCGTGAGGTATTGGCCAGCAACATGCGTCTCTTCCAGCAAATAGCGGAATACCCTGAGGTACTGGGTGCTATAGACTGCACGCACATACGCATCAAAGCACCAGCAGGAGAGCGGGGTAGGGCCTACATAAACCGCAAGGGCTTCCACTCCATCAACTGCCAGGTCGTGTGTGATGCCCAGGGCATAATAATGAATGTGTGTGCTGGCTGTCCTGGGAGCTACCACGATTCCCACATCTGGCATTTGACGCAGCTGTACCAGACATTTGCCAATGGGGACATCCCGCACGGACACCTAGTGGGGGATGCAGGATATGCACTGGAGCCGTGGCTGATGACACCCATCAGAAACGCACACACACCTGAACAGGAACGCCATAATGAGGCACACGCACAAACACGTAATGTAATAGAGCGTGTGTTTGGGCTGCTCAAGTCATGGTTCCGGTGTCTGGACACATCTGGTGGAGCCTTGCAGTACACACCAACTACATGTACCCAAATTGTCATGGTATGTGCTATGCTACATAATATGATCTTGCGAAAACAGCTGCAGCAGGACCAGCATAGGGCTGGGCCAAACAGCCCCCCACCATCGCCAAGGCCACCACAGGCACAGCGTGACTCGGAGGAGGAACAACCTGAGCCTGCCCCAGTAGGCAGAAGGAGGCGTGCCCAGTATGCCCTGGCCTTGGCAAAGAGGCAACGATAGCACATACATTGGCTCAGTAGGAACCTTGGGAATGATACCCCTCTCTGACTCACTCATATAGTAACAGGGATGCCTAACGTGACACAACCTGCTCACAAACATGTACAGGGAAGTGTAATATGTGCATCCGACAGAGGCAGCCCTGCAGCACCACCTGAGGCATGAATGCTATGTGTTAAGTAATGTAACACCAAGTACCATATGCACACCTGAGGACCCCGACTAACATCCTACCCTCAACAAGCAGCATGCCACAACAGGACAACGAGATGATGAAGTGCAACAATTGCTGAAGTAATGCAGTTAGGCAAAGGGGACCCACTGTGTGCCAGTCTGGGATGACATGCTGAGCATGACATGATGCACCACCTGCTAGGACTGGCGTGCACCTATCAGTGCAGGCCGTATGGATACTGGCAAAGGCTGTTGTCACGCACAGTGTGCCCTGAATAGGTAAGGCTCAAAACACAAACCTATCTCCATAGGTACCAGAAGGGATAAGAATAAGATAAGGGATAAGTTCAAACAGCAAGATGCATGCAGTCTAAGCCCACCCAGTATGGAGAATGTTGATAACTGTGCTGTAACAGAAATCTGAGTCAAGGCTCACAACAGCACCCTAACACTACCAGGTTACACCTCATACTGTGCTGTACATCCTCAACACTTGGAACAAGCTACAAAAGGAGGGTGACCAGCAAGAATTGTCAAGGATAACCACACCCCCATGTTGGTACCACCACAAAAAGCAGCATGGACTAGCCATGCTCAAGTAACAGTGGCTAAAACTGCCCCCCAGTGTATAGCCTGCTACAGAGTACTGGCCCAACACCAGGAACTGCATCGGGCCCATGCTGGAATACATGAATATATCAAGTCCTCCAAACCACATTATATTGGGCGACTGCAAATACCCAGACACATAGACTGGGAGCATTATACCAGCTGCAACAGTGTAGGACAAAAGGTCATTGAATCCACAAACCAAAAGGCCCAGGAACAACGTACCACACCCACAAGAGGGGCAAGCATACTGGATGTGATAATCAGCAACATGGGTACAGGATGTCAAGATGAGAAGTGTATTGCTCACTGGTAAAACCAGACCATATAGTAATCACACTGGATATACAAATCCTGACCACAGTCCCTGTCCGGAAAATCACAGTGGAAAACATGTGCTAAGCATTATTTGCACACCTCCAAACTGATGTGGAATCCATGAAAGGTCCCGTGCAGGTGCAAAATATGGGCCACGCCTCAGAACCTGTAAGACAGCCATTCCATGAACACTGCCAGGAATGCTTGGATTATGCAGTCCCAAATTAAAACAAGACACAGTGCCTAAATCTGGCATGGTGGACACCAGCCATAACCAAAACATGCAAGAGAATGAGGAAGCTACTACAGGATAGAGCAAGCATGAACAATGACGTAATTACTGATCAGTAGTATGGCAATATAATCTGTCCACACATGCAATCCAGTAAGGCCAGGCACAACAAGTGGAATCTGTGAATCCTGAGGCAATGTTACACCTGCCCCAAGTACACAGACAACCACCAACTCCACCCAAGAAATACAAATATATGTGAGAGATGCAACCATCCATCCAAACCGGAGGCAGAGCTCCCCCAACTCAGTACACCCAAAACAAGTCAGTAGGAGAAGGTAACCACACACACCACAAACACATACCCACATAGACCTATCACAACTGCAAACCAAACACATAAACACAGAAATACATTCCCGGAGGCAGAAATCACACACACAGCACACCAACAGAGGCCACTAAAGCAGACACCCAATGAAACAGCCTCCAAACATAGCACATGCAACACATAGCACACAAAGCTGGTGTGCCAAACAGTCACAGGCCAGAAGGAGAAACAACATGCCCGATACAGTTGTAATAGGTGACTCCATAGTCAGACACACTGCTGTCCCGCACAGCAGACTGAACAAAGGAAAGGGTACAGTAAGCTGCCTGTAGGCCGCCACAATATGCCACATAACAGAAATATGTAGGTCACTCCAAAGCAAATAGAAATATGATGCAGTCATAGTCCATGCTGGTGTGAATGACCCGAGATGTACTGCCCTAGACTACATGTAAAGAGACACAGATGAGCTATCCGATTATGTAGTCCAGGCTGGTATGACACTCACCGTTTGCAGCAACCTACCCTTACCAAGAATAATGCCACAGTAGAAACACGGAATGATCAGTCATAGCAAGTAGCACACTTACTGGTGTCATTCCAAGGGGATCCAATGTCTGTCTGCTTGGGATGTCATGCTTGACAAGCCATGCAGCTGCCCTTGGGATGGCCTGCACCTGTTACCCCTGGGCGTCTGAATAGTGGATAAGGCCTTGGCCACCTCCATACAGCCTTGTGTAGGCAAGGCTGAAAAGACTGACCCACCACCCGAGAAAACATAAGTGGGAAGAAACATAAGGGAAATGCTGACCAATGCCAGATGTGTACACCCCAATATGCATGCTCCCGAGGCCATCCCCAGAATAGAGAACATCGATGTCTGTGCAGTGACAGAAACCTGCTGCAAGGCTCCTGACAGCACACCAGCACTACCAGGTTATACCACGTACCATGTGTCATGGCCCCAAAACCTGGAACACTACATAAAAGGAGGTGAGTAACCATAGGCAGCACAGACACCCATACGTCCAGGTAACTGACAATGCACAAGGCAGTGGAGTTCACCCATGTGCAACTAACTGTAGGCAAGACTGCTGTGCAGTCTGTAGCATGCTACAGACCGCACTCTCACACACAATAACCCCCCCCCAACCGTCCTGAAGACACTGGACAGTATGAATGTCCCACCAAATACCAAACAAGGTACCACGAAATACCACATAGGTGGTAAACCATTATGTATGGAAGGAGTAACCAGGGACCAAGGGACACAAGTGAACAGTAACCTGTTATGTGACACCCACATTGCCAATGTGGCTAGGAAGACTGTCTACATGTGACACTGTATCAGGAAAGGAGTCACATCTATGGCAACAGAGGTCACTGTGCCCCTATACTTTATCCCAATCACACCCATAATCCAGTACAATGCCTCATATGGGATCTACCTTACCTGACACCTGCAGCAGTTAGAAAGACCGCAAAGGTACCTCACCAAGAGGATAAAGTGTCACACATATATGTCATATGCTGCCTGGCTGTAGACACCCCAGCTGACTCCAGTCACAGACTGCCCACACAGAGGCATTGCATGCCTGTTGTAGGAGGCCATGCCCAACACAGGAGTAATGGACATGCTCCACCCCAGACAACACATATCCATTGAGCTGCGAGAGTGAGAGATGTCAACCTCAACAAATAATGAAATAGGATGTGCCGGTGGGACAGATACATAATCCAGAGGCTCCACACACCCTGGACCAGAATCCCACCCCATGTTAGGCAGAGCCCCTCACTGACACTGTTCAACAGGAATCTTGCCAAGTGGATGGATGATTGTAGAGTTACAGTGGGGGTCTTCACTGTGTCATGTCCAGACAGAGGCACAGCTAAGCAAATAATACATGGCCATAATATCCACATAGCAAGGGGTCTCAAAAGCCACACACACTCTGGCTAGGCTAACAAATGCCCAGGGTGGATAGCCTAGTATGAACCTATGAACCTATGTAGATACAAATTGTACAGGACACGAAGGATAATCCCAAGGCTTACACAACTGATGGTAGGAGCCATGTTGGGAATTCACAGATATGCCCTGAATCACACAAATACCACAAACACACACACATATTGCCAACATACATCCCGACAGGTGCAGTGCAAACCCCCCCACCCCCATGAATGCAGAATATCTATCCCAGCAGACTGCTGGCCCCCTGACATAGCAGATGCTGAGGTAACAGACAACATCTCCAAAGCAAAACACACAGCAGCAATGGTATGAGATGGTGACCTGGGCTTAGTGCAACATGGAGTCTAAGATGAATGGAATGCCAAACCACACTACTGCTCAATGTCAGCCGTACCACAGAATATGTACCCAAAGAGCAGTGTACAACAACAGTGGTCCTTCTCAACAAAGGTGTTGCCTGAATGGATACTGAACAGTACTACCCCAGAATCCTGAGAAGCCCAGATTGCACAGCTATGGAAAGGATCAGCATGTACCACAGACATATGGATGTTGGGGACCTACTGACACCGGACCCAACCCAGTGTGGCCTCCTCAAGTGCAGATCCTGCCCCTAACCATGTTGGACTCAATTGAAACAGTCATTAAGGTCATTGATGAGGGCAATGTGCTCCACACAGTGTATCTGGACCTTGCAAAGGCTTCTATACAATACCCTACATGTTCAGTATAGATAGGCTCACCAGCGTAAATATAAACCCACATGTCAGTAGAGGGGTTGCAAACCAGACCAAGGACAGAACAGACATGGTCAGACATGCTTCAGCCATGTCAGACTACAAACCAGATATAACTGGCATCCCACAAGGCTTGGTCCTGGTATCTCCCTCGTCTGGTATATATGTCCCATAGGTACAGGCAAACATGGAAGGACTGTGTCCTAACATGTTTGCAGAGGACTACAAACCGCTCACCACATATGATCCACCAGCTGACACATGCATCCCACAAAAGGGCCACATAGAAACAGACAACTGGTGCCATAGCTATGTCAGCAAGCTAAGTGCAGAAACGTGTATAGTCAACGCCCGTGGATATACAGTAAGTGCCCACCAATCACCACATAGGTGTTAACCCATTATGTAGTTAACATGTAATGAGAGACCTGGGGACACAGGGTGATAGATATCCTGCATTGGACAAACATGTGCTGTAGTGTTTACAGAAACATACCATATACCCACCTAATCATGAAGGCTGTCAGATCTACATAAGGGGAGGTCATTGTGGCTCTGCAGTCCTCCTGCATCAGTGGTACAATCGACTACAATAGCCCCTGTGGGATGTACCTCAGCAGACACCTCCATCAACTGTAAAGTCCCCAACAGTACCTCATCAGGAGTATCAATCAGCCTACACAGATGCCATGTGTTGCCTGTGTTGCTGGCATCAATAAACATGCTGCACATAGTACAATCTGAATGGCAGTGAGCTATGCACATGACAGACCTGAACCCCAGCACTGACTTACATAGGACAAGCTGTACTGTGTGATCCATAACACAGAAGCCACTCCCACCCATGAGTGAACCCTCAGCACAGGCTACCCATAGAGTCACTTATCAATCTTCCTCAATAGGAATCCTGATGGGTGGACGGGAGATGGTAGGTTTATCCTGGGTATCACTGTCATGTCACAGGTAGACAGAGGCACAGTATACTAACCATGACATATGTCATGGCAAACTCCCTTACAATGTGTGTTGAAGGACAAACACACTCTCCAACTTGCATTAGACATGGACTAGGGCACATCGCTAGTGTTTGCAATTGTACACCTATGTTGTGGAATACACTAACAATGTTGGACAAGCCTGGTGTAAGTAGTTCATATCTGAACAGAATGCAACATGGTCAGATGTACACAACTGGCCCCAACCAGGCTGTTGTGCCCACTATCGAAATGTAAAGCAGTGATAGCAGTAAAGCCCAGGTTACTGTCCACCACAGTCAAAGTACTGCCAGTACACTATACAGTACTACAGTGTTAGGTCAGTGTGAAAGGATGTTGACAACTGTATGCAAAGTATCCCATGCAAACACTGCAGGCACAGTATAATCCTGTTGTGTTCACACACAAAGCAGTTGTACAGTAACTACACAACATGACACACAACCCACAACCATGAACGGGTGATAGTTTGTGAAGTTCACACACATCCACAAATGTGGTGGGCTGCAGAGTCCAACATATGGAATGCTCACACTGGGCATGCTCACACACTTTGACAACATGCCATGGGAAGGCTGAACTGGGCATGCTCACACACTTAGTCCAAATCTTGGTTTAGCAGTGGGACACACATATCTGGTATTGTTATGTGTTATGCCAGGAACCAACCACATTACAGCAGTCTGCCCAGTGCACACAGTTAAATGACTACAGAGACATACGTGATATAGTGGATCCCTCCCATATGCAAACAGTTTCCACAGATGCAGAGGTTGTTCATACCAACAGGGAATGCTATGGCAATAAAGATATGCAAACAGTCTATCAGCAACAAATAATGTGCATTTGACAATTAAACATAATGGTGTAGAGGTCAACACTAGGCTGTTTGCCCTAGGGAATGACAGCTTAGCCATAGTGTGCTTGGTGTTTGCCTCCCCACAGGATGCACATTCCCCTTTCCAAACACAGATGATGTCAGCACCCTATAAGTACAACAGGAGAAATGAAACTTCCCAGTAATCCGAATAGCGCGCTCTGCTAATGCGTCCGTCTCAAGTGTCATTACATAGTTAGGTAGGGATTCAAATCCTGCAAGTGCTCAGTGTGTGTGTGTGTGTCTGTGTGTGAGGTTGGTGTGTGTGTAAGTCTGTGTGAGGGAAATGTCCCTTTTGGCAAATAGGAAAAGACACTACAGGATGCACATTCCCTTTCTAAACACCGATGATGTCAGCACCCTATAAGTAGAGCAGGAGAAAGGAAACTTCCCAGTAATGCGAATAGCGCGCTCTGCTAATGCGTCCGTCTCAAGTGTCATAACATAGCTAGGTAGGGGTTTGATTCCTGTGAATGGCAAGTGTGTGTGTTTGTCTGAGGGGGGTTAGTGTGTGAGGGAAATGTCCCTTTTGGAAACTAGGTGAACAGACTACAGGATGCCCATCCCCTTTTCTAAACACCGATGATGTCAGCACCCTATAAGTAGAGCAGGAGAAAGGAAACTTCCCAGTAATGCGAATAGCGCGCTCTGCTAATGCGTCCGTCTCAAGTGTCATAACATAGCTAGGTAGGGGTTTGATTCCTGTGAATGGCAAGTGTGTGTGTGTTTGTCTGAGGGGGGTTAGTGTGTGAGGAAAATGTCCCTTTTGGAAACTAGGTGAACAGACTACAGGATGCCCATCCCCTTTTCTAAACACCGATGATGTCAGCACCCTATAAGTAGAGCAGGAGAAAGGAAACTTCCCAGTAATGCGAATAGCGCGCTCTGCTAATGCGTCCGTCTCAAGTGTCATAACATAGCTAGGTAGGGGTTTGATTCCTGTGAATGGCAAGTGTGTGTGTTTGTCTGAGGGGGGTTAGTGTGTGAGGGAAATGTCCCTTTTGGAAACTAGGTGAACAGACTACAGGATGCCCATCCCCTTTTCTAAACACCGATGATGTCAGCACCCTATAAGTAGAGCAGGAGAAAGGAAACCTCCCAGTAATGCGAATAGCGCGCTCTGCTAATGCGTCCGTCTCAAGTGTCATAACATAGTTAGGTAGGGGTTTGAATCCTGTGAATGGCAAGTGTGTGTGTTTGTCTGAGGGGGATTAGTGTGTGAGGGAAGTGTCCCTTTTGGCAAATAGGATAAGACACTACAGGATGCCCATTCCCTTTTCTAAACACTGATGATGTCAGCACTCTATAAGTATAGCAGGGGAAGAGAAAACCCCCAGTAATGCAAATAGCGTGTGCTGCTAATGCGCCCGTCTCACGTGTCATAACAGTCAGATAAGGGTTTGAATCCTGCAATTGGCAAGTGTGTGTTTTTGGCTGAGGGGGGTTAGTGTGTGTGAGGACAATGTCCCTTTTGGCAACTAGGTGGACAGACTACAGGATGCACATTCCCCTTCTACACACTGTTCAGCAGACGGCCATGGCTCTGGCACAAGTTGTCTGTTGCTATGATGCCCCTTTGGAAGATGCTTGTGTCAGCTGGGGAGTCGATTATGGTGTCCAGTTTGCAGTCATCTGCATATTTGGACAGCCACAGTTCATCCGTGTTGGCCTGTACCTCCAATAAATATGTACCAAACAAGAGGGTCCCAGGACTGAGCCTTCTGGGACACAACCTGTAACTGTTATGGGGTCTGGCATGGCTCCAGCAATGCTAACCATGTGGGTTCTGTTCTTGAGCCACTGTGCAATCCATCTAGTGACATAGGGGCTTATATTTCAGCTGGTGAGCTTCCTAGAATGCCCAAGTGGGGTATTGTTGCGAATCTTTGCAAGGTCCAGGTAGGCTGTGTGAACCACCTTCCCCTCGGCAATGGCCTTGGTGACTGTAGCAAAGAAATCAACCGGGTTACACCCGGTAGTGCTGTTGTGCTCTCAGTAGCCCTGAACCAGGCATCTGTTACTGCACAGATATCGATGTTTCCCATGCCAAGGAGTGTTTTGGGTGCATGCATCTGGAGGTTTAGACATCTGGCGTTGGGTAGCATTGCTCTTAGTGTCTTATCCCTTGTGATACCTATGAAGGTGGGTTTGTCATGTGAGCCCTGCCTAACATAGGCACTATGGGGGTAGCAAGAGGCTTTGCCAATATCTGATAGGCCAGGGGTGACAGGTGCAGGCTGTCCCTAGCAAAGCAGGTAGTTCAACAGGAGATGAATGTGTGAAGGTGTAGTGCCTGTGACTACTTAGCAGTAGCATATATGACTGCTCACGTGGACACATGCCAGGCAGGTCATATGCACTGTGTCACAGGCAATGTACATGTGAACAGGTCAAACAGTGGCAACCTGTCAAGTGGGACATGGCCATACATATAGTAGGCTATGCAGATGGCACTAGGAGTCCACAGAAGCTCTATAACTATGCATTGCAGGTGTGATCGGTATTCCAGGGTAATTGCAAGCAAACATGCATGCAAACAAAGATACAGTGAACAGGGCTCCATGTAGTCCATTGTACAACAAACAAGCTGTACCAGTTCCATAAGGTAACACTGCAAATATGCAGGCGCTATGCACATGTACATGGAAATACACTGGTCAGATGTCTAGGGTCCAGTCTCAGTGCACACAAGTGTACGGAACATGCATGTACTGTCAGGATGTACAATAACTGGATAGAAACCCATGTGCCCATACCTGCAGTAATACACATGTCAAATAACAGACACCGAGCCTTCTCTCAGTGGTGCCATACTTAGTAGGATGTATGCTCCCTGGCCTGCCACCACAGTATCCCTGACATATATGGGGACTCTCCCTCCTGTGACAGTTAGTTATGTGTGTTGGTGCTGTCTAGCATGGTATGAGATGTGTGCATGCAGTGCTAGTGTGCTCCTGTGTGTCCTGTACCAGTTGTGTAGTTCTGCACACATATCAACATCCTCACACATCTGCATTGCAGAGTCTAGTGTGGGCAACATGCCACTTGCAATTTACATGTCCATCATTGTGTATTACTACATTCATTACCCATCCCCTGTGCTACCTATGTATGTAGCCTGCTGTTGACATCATTACCACCAGTATGCCAACATGTGCAGATGATACACTATGGTACTTACCATGGGTGTAGACAACAGGACATGACAATCACACAAATACTGCATCAGGCATGCTGTGATATACCCACAATTAATTCAGCACACAGTACTGTTAACAACATGATACTATTACTACACATCTATGTGGTCACCCTGTGCATCAGCAACATGTTAACCTGTACCTGCACAGTTGTTACAGAATGCAGGAGGTGGCACAGTTTCATCATATGCACAGGGTGTGAACTTGGTATGCCTGGGTCAGCCACCCATACCACCAATTGACATGTATGTGTATGTGTGTTGGTGAGGGACAGCAGTAGAAGGTGGGGCAATGTTGATGCAGTGTGTGCGTGTATGCAGTAGCCCTAGGTGTTGTTATTTTGCATGTGTGTATGGATGCACACAGTTCCACCTCATGGCTGCCATATACTGGTGTTTGTGGACAGCCACAGACTGTACCTGCCAGGTCATACAGATCAGTGTCTCTGGCCACGGACACGGTACCTGTGCCTTGCAGGGTGCTACGGACCGTATCCGTACCAACCCAGACTGGGTACTGTCATCAGAAGCAGGTGTTCGTTGACTGGACACAGATCCCTGTCGGGCCTGGCCAGAGCCACGTGCACGTGGTCTCCTGGGGCGGTCTGATGACAGCACAGACCCAGCATTGCTGGGGCTGCTGCTGGCACTACGGGGCGGCCGCGCCCTGTTGTCGTCGCGCCGACTGCCAGCTGCTGCTGTTGCTGGCATACGGCCACGTCGATGCCTCAACCGCCCACCATCACCCTGGCTCATGGACATGTAGTTGTGGATCCAGTGTAATATGTCCCCACAACGTCTGTCTATGACATCGGTGAAATCACGGATGGCGGCCGCAATGTCACGCATACTGTCGGTCATGGCTGTGCGACATGCTGCCAGCTCCCTCAGACCCTGTCTGGTGTACCGTTCCATACGTGACTGTGCCTGCATGACAGTCGAAACATAGCTGAGGTTGTAAGACCTCTGTGGGCATCGTCTGCCAGGGGCAGTACGCCCATGGATGCTCCTACGAGAGAACCCCTGGACATCTGTCTGTGTGGTACCATCTCTGGGCCATGCCCATGGCTGCTGTGTGGGGAAGCATGTGCCGCAGATACCACATTACCCTGGTCAATGCCCACTGCATGCTGTCCATCACCTAGGGACAGTGGTGACAAGGGGTGTATTGGCAGGATAACTGTGCGCATTGATGGGGTCGACAGCTGTGTACTGTCAATTGGCTGACCAATGGCGGACCCTGGCATACCTTCCTGTGCCATTACACCAATGTCATCATTATCAGTACCCACGGCACCTGACTCAGGTTCCTGCTAGATGACACCAGAGCAGCAACAGAACCTGTGGGAAGGAAACAGGAAACACAGTTTACAATGTCTACACATTACCAGCGATGCACACATGCACACATGCACACATGCACACATGCACAGGTGCACAGGTGCACACATGCACACATGCACACAGGTGCACACACATGCACACATGCACAGGTGCACACATGCACACATGCACATGCACAGGTGCACACATGCACACATGCACACATGCACAGGTGCACAGGTGCACACATGCACACATGCACACATGCACACATGCACAGGTGCACACATGCACACATGCACACATGCACAGGTGCACACATGCACACATGCACACATGCACAGGTGCACAGGTGCACACATGCACACATGCACACATGCACACATGCACAGGTGCACACATGCACAGGTGCACACATGCACACATGCACACATGCACAGGTGCACACACGCACAGGTGCACACATGCACAGGTGCACACATGCACACATGCACACATGCACAGGTGCACACATGCACACATGCACACATGCACACATGCACAGGTGCACACATGCACAGGTGCACACATGCACACATGCACACATGCACAGGTGCACACATGCACACATGCACACATGCACACAGTTTCACACAATTGTACAGTACTCAGTATGCGTGATATCGACACACAGACACAGACACACCTACATGCATACAAAGAGCACTACTAAGTGTGCCAAATAGTACTATTACTATCAACACTTTTACAGGTATTGTAAATAGACACTCACCAGCATGGATAGGCTGCAATGCAGTGATACCAGAGGGTCCTGCAGACATGAGGAAACTAATGTTAGTGGGCACAACTGTGCCAATGTTACTGAGTATGATACAGGTCAGGAGTACAACAGTCGCCTTTCACAGGTCTGCAGCTAATATTGAGGATATCACGCTTGCACATTAAATACTATGGTGGCAGCTACGAACCAAGGACACACCACACACATGCATTAACTACCAGTATACACAACAGTCAACTACACATATGACATATTACCTGCACGTTCACTGTCCTGCTGCTGTGTGGCTCCAGCCTCCATCATGATGCATGTGTGCTGCTGCTGTTGTTGCAGGTGGACTGGAGCCACTACACTCAGGAGTAGTCCCTCCAGTCTGGTGAGTGGGGGATGTGTAGCCACCCCACCACCTGTGGCGACCTGTTGCCTGTGGATATCTGACGCACGCTGACGGACATGTCTAATCAAATCACTGCAGTGATGTCGTACCTGCTCATATGTCCTATTATGCATGCCTATATCATTTACCCGACGGACAAGGTCCTGCCACAGTGCAGCCCTCACCTGCTGATTCTGGCTGGTGCGGGAAAAGAGTGCTGCATAGTCCCGCACCAGGCTCTGGTGTATCTCCTCATCCTCAGCCGCGGAGTAGGTGGGATGCCTTGGGTGGGCCATGTACCTGAGAAAGAAGATAACCTGGTATCAGCAATATATGTCAGCAGACATTGGCACACATACTACACATGCTACTTGACTGTTATGATACCACATATCTCACATATGTAGCATCTGTCTGTCTATTGGTGGATACACATGTAGATGGCCAGGTATCAGTGCTCGGCCAGCAACTGTGCAACAGTACCTGCCAGGCTCCGTACGACATACTACCAAACACCAGCAGTCAGAACACCAATCCAGGTCAGGAGCACCTCCTCACTCTGGGGTTTGTATCTAGGTACTGTATGGCGTACATCGGCGAGTACTGTGGGCTGACCACACCCTGCTTGCCCTGGATATACATATCCCACCTCCACCACCAGCACAGATGGCTACAGTGCACAACATTACAGATACAGACATTACACTTTGTAACAGTGATATGGTATCCTTACAGCCCACTGGGCCAGTGGCAGAGACAACCCACAATGCTGACCCCTACACAATTGCTTTCTACAGACATCTCCAAGAATGCATGGCTCATGCATTCACATATATGGCCAAGACACTATCCACAAAGGGACAGCATCCTGTCTGGCGGACCCCAGCCATAGACAGATTGTATTACAGATGATGTAAGCTACTGCAAGACAGAGCATCAGTCACTGAAGGGAGGGCATGTCTGAGCAGCACTGGTAAGGATCTATTTCCCATCATACTGACTACATGGGCAATGTTGAGTGAGACGTCAAGCGTGACACTACAGATGACCAGGAGGCCTACCTGAGTTATGTTAGCGACCTGGTCAGGAGCCATCCTCTATGCCCATAGGTAGCACACAACACATATTTCACTGACACCACAGCTAGACAACATTGTGGCGGACAGGTTCAGTGCAGGTGTCACCCGCCCTCTCCCCTGTAATAAGGCATAGTTATCCCAGCTGACCCTAACCTACAAGTCATCACAGATGTCCAGGTGAGAGACACCCGCAGGTCAGCAGAATACACGACATGGATGGGACCTGCTGGTATCCCCAGTTGCATGCTACATAACCTCTGACAGGAGCTAAACACACATATAGAAGTGCTATGTTACACTACCTTGACTACAGGGTATGTACCCGTACACTGGCGCACAGCACCAGTGGTTCCACTCCATGAAGGGGGCACCTCACCATACCAATACAATACAACACAATACATGACATTGTAATACAATACTATACAATATGCTAATGCCCCTGTGTCTACAGCAGCGTACTGTTCTGCTAACCTGACCATTGTGACACATGTGGTGTGATGGTACCTGCTGCCGTCACACAGTCACACAGGGTGACTCATATGGCATATTACCTATCTGACTAACATTCAGCAGGGGTATGTGTGACATGTACACATGGGGAGTCTCGCTTCTTAACACTGTGTGGTTTGTTGCAGGGTGTGTCCTATCTGTGAGTTGGAACCCGTACCTACACATGTGCACACTATTGCAGTGGCACAGACGACACACAGCAGACATTTAGGTTGTGGATGGTGGGTGGTGTTACAATGGTTGTTGGACATCTGTCATGGGTGTGACCTCCATATGTGCATCTGGGGGTGGTAACCTCTACGTGGGTAGCATATGTGTACTCTGTGGTGTTGTCAGTCACTGTGCATTGGTACTGTGTTTGGGTGCATTGTCACAGTGTTGTACATGTCACTGTGTCCTTCTCCATATCTGTTGCTGTCATGTGAGGTCCATACCATGGCATCCATTATGTGCTGTGGGGGGTACACCGACCTACATGTCCATGCCTGACTCACCATGTCTGCGGACACATACCATGTGCAGCTATTCCAGGGATGGTGTGCCACTGTGACTATCATTGGGGCCACTATTGTACACATGTCTGACCCTGCCCACCCCTGACACATGCAGTGGTGGGCGGACACTCACATATATGGTGGTTACTGGTGTAGGTGATCTGGAATGTGGTATGTTACTCCGGATTTGACACTGGTGTTCACTCCGTGCCTTTGTCACCAGGCACCTGTTGCAATACATCTGTACACATGTGCCTCACTCAGACTCTATATACATCTCTCTCTCTCTCTCTCTATAGATATATATATGTATTAAGATATGTCTATATGTATATAGATATATATATATGTGTAAATATGTCTGTATACATTTGCACATATATATATATTGATGTACATATTCTGCTGTAGATGTGGAGGGGGGGGCGCAGAGGGGGTGTGGCCGACGGGGGGGGGGACAGGCTGTGTTGCAGGTCATCATATACAATCATACCTCTAGGTGGTCAGATCAGTCTGTCTATGTATATGTATCTACATATATCTATCTCTGCATGTGTGCATTACATAGATATGTTGCTACAATATTCTATCGACATCTGTCTATGTAGTCCTACATCTCTCTCTCTATGTATGTATACATATATGCATATCATATGTATATATATACATATATATATATATACACATACATATGTTGACATACATACATAGCCATATGTTAGACAGGTATATCAGCATATTTGTCTACCTTACTGTATACACACACTAACATACTGCTAAACATACATAGCTGTGTAACCTAATTTGTACATGGCAGTACAACCTACAATCAAACAACATTTATATGTGCACATAGATGCTCACACATACAAATGTATGTACAGCCTTCACTGATAGGTGCTGTATATCTCCTGCCCTTTACACATCTTCATATACATATGGATACAGACCAATGGCACATATGGAGGGTTCACAGTATGTACACCTTTATAGTATTACTTTACAGTACCTGTGTTTGTCCCAGCTGCTTCTGCTACTGTCTGGCTCTCTTTCCTGCTGCTCCACTTCACAGTTGTCAGCTTCTAGGTAGCTGTTGCTGAGGGATTCCTTTCCGTCTGCTTAGTTGCAGTGTAGTCCTCTCTATATCTCTATCTCTCTCTCTCTCTCTGTCTCTCTTTCTCTCTCAGGGTGCAATGAAAGTATTGCATGCGTGGACATGGAGTACAGCATACTTTTGTAGGTATCTGCATATGCCCATGTGATGGCCTCTGCACCAATTGTTAGCCAGCATTTGCTAATTGCATGCAGCCTGTTGTGTACTGATTGCAGTTCTCACTGTGATTTCAGAACTGTGCTATAAAAGGGTGTGTGAAATAGGCGTAGCCCTTTCAGATGTTAAGGGCAGGGACCATGCTGTTATGCTGTGGACAACATTCTGTGAGTGTAAAGGTTGGTATCTCTCATTTTTCTCGGTGGGTTGTGGATTAACATTCCTCCATTCATTTCTCCAGTTTCCTGTACTGACTGTGTATGTACACTAACAACTACAACTACTACTATTGTTAATGTGTGTGTGTGTGTGTGTGTGTGTGTGTGTGTGTGTGTGTGTGTGTGTGTGTGTGTGTGCTTTCCTTTCACCTTTGCTTGCACTCTGTTGCTAAGGCTTCAATAGTTGCCCTTTACTGTCAGTACTGGTGTGCCTGCTAGGTGTCTTGACTGTAGTGTGCTGCTGTAGCTTTCCTATTTTCCATGTACATTCACACCCTGGAATGCTTGCTATATCTGCTAGGGTGTTACAGCATGCAGTGTGGTCTGTCCATGGTGTGGGCCTTGACATCTATTAGGGTATGTGAGTATGCTGCTGAGCAGGCCCTAGAGGCTTTCAGGTTCATCAGTTATGTGCCTCATGGAATGGTACATATCAGTGGGGTACACCCATTAACATGTCTGGTATGCTGCAGTTGTGACTGTGGGTTAGCATGAGCATATGTATTACTACACTTTTTCTGCCATGCGAGTGGTGAATACTTTCCGGACTCCATAGTTACCATTGCATGGGTTACACCTTTCTGCCTACTGTTTGTACATTTCACATGGGGTCTGTGGGGCATCCCTGTAAGACATTCACTGTTGCTATGTCTGGGTTCTTAACTATTCAAATATGGTGGTGTTGGACCCGTCATGTGTACAGATATTTGCAGGCTGTCCACATTTCTGCCTCATAATTTAGTCATTATCTCATGCACACCTTTATCTGGCAAGTCAGTCTGGGCTCAAGTCAGAATATGGTGACAAACATTCAAGTTCCAGACTGCATACCCTTCCAAACATCCCACAAGGTGTAGACCCTGTTACTTTCTGAACTGTCTGCATTTGTTGTAACTTTATTTGTAATGTGTCCCTGGTTTTGGGCCTTTGCTCCACATATTTTATTACTTGGTCCGGATGTGTTCCTGTAGGAGGTTGTGGGGTATGGGCAGTGCTTATCCTGCTATGAGTATGTGTGTGTCTTGCAAGGTGCTATGGTGACATTATTACCTACTAGCTTCCAACTAGCATGGCTGTTTCTGTTCACACACTACTATTATGGAAATCCACCAGTTTTGTTTGTGATTCTAAATGTCATGCTTTGTGTACTACACATCTATATTCCCTTTACATTCATTCCTACTGTTAAATGATATATTTACTTTAGCACAGTGTTTCTATATCAGAGTCATGGCTTAGTGGTAAGTCATGCAGACTATAGTTGCCAAGGTCCTGGGTTTGGGACTCACAGTGGGATTTTATTTTTCTTGGAACTGAGTACAGGACCTGTCAATCAAAGTGCCTAAGGCACTTTTAAGCAGTTGTAACCGGGTTAGCGCTGGTTTGCGCGGAGCTCACGCATGCGCACTGGCGGTTAGCTCCGCACACACAAGCGCACACCCGCTTACAACCGCTTAAACGTGCTTACTCTAAGCACACCAGCTATTTTCTTTGAAAGAAAAGAAAACGGGGAGACAGGAAAGTGGTGAAAAGGGGTCACAAAGAGGGTAAGACAGTAGGGAAACAAGCTTGGGATGTGCAGGAGGGATGTAGGTAAGGCCCATAGCTGCCCATTTCTTCAGCAGCAACAGCTGTGCATATGTATGTAATTTGGTGTGACATTTGAAACCTTCCACCCCTGAGAGAGGTGTCAGGACAACAATAATACCTGTTGTACAGCCAATTGGAATTGATGGGTTCCATGTCCAGTAGACATGTGTGCGGAATGGGCAGCTATGTATGGGGCGTAATTTTTTTGTGGGTACAGAGTGCCCTTTTTTTTTTTTTTTTTCAGGTGAGAGTGGTATGTCAGGTGAAGGTAGTCGGTACAGCTGGGGAGGTAGGTTGGGTAGGTTAACAGACAAGACAAACAAGACGCATACAGGGGCGGTGTATGACACGTGTGGGGGGGTTACACAATTGACGGGGACGGAGGTTGGGATGTCCAGAGCCCATGAGCCCACAGATGGCAACAGTGGAACTGATATCCCCACCCATAGGCAGTTGCCACTGTTCCTTCACTGCCCAGGATGGGGCTGTGCTGGGGGCTGTGTAGGCGGGGCAACGGGCATGCCCGTTAGTTGCGCCACCCGTGCCTCGAGCTGGCGTAGGGGCTCAAGGACAGAGTCCCGAATCTCCCACGCACCACAGTCCGGACGCTACGGAGGGTGAGTGGTGGATCTCCTCCGGCCACACTTGCAGAGGGGGGGCGAGCCCGTCCCCTGCAGCGCTTCCACCCGCAGGTGGCACAGGGCCACCGGAGGAGGGTCCGGACTGGGCACTAGTGCCAGGTGCACTCGCCAGCTGAGGTGGGAGAGGTGGGTCCGCCGGAACCCGCCTTCCCTGTCGTTCTATGTTTTGCATTATGTCATGACAGTTTGGGTTAGTGACATATAAATACCATTCACAGTTAGTTGTAACAGCATGCATTAGTATTCCCATTAACCAAACACCCAGTTATTCACACCATTGAACAGCGTGCATAGCACATGCATAATTTGAACAGTAATACACAGTCCAACAACATGCAGGGTTGATTGATGGCAACAGGCCATCAGGTGTGGATGTATGAACGGGGCGGATGCATCAACAGACATGCAAATATATATGACCCAACAGGACAGATGTCCAGGGGTGGTAATTGTGATTGCACATACCATTTTCCCGTGGAATGGATTATAGATGGTTAGAGGGTGGGGTAAATCAAACATATTATTAACACCTTTGAATACAACCACATATGCTGTACATTTCTAATAGCTACAGTTATATACACACTACTGTTCTAACTACAGTGTCCTATATGTTAACTACTTAACCTTGCAGATGGGACTGTTACTGCAACATAACTCTACATTTTATTGCTGTTCATACACGATTCATATCGAACTTTGTGCAGATACATCATCCTGTTAACTGTGCTTTCTATAACTGTAGACAGGTGTGGATGTTTGGTATATCAGACAGTCATCCTATCTGCATATTTCAGACTGGGAGCAACATATCCAGATTTTGGTGTACACATTCCACATGCAGCAACACTTTGAACAGATGTTTCTGTTTGGTTCTGGGTCTCACATGCATTTAATTATGTCCTGACTGCAGTATAGTTTATTCAGGGGTTTATACTACTGTAGTGCTGTATTCCTGACACTTTCTCACACTCTCCCACTTGCTTTCATGTTACTATTCAGACTGGTACTTCTAGGCTTTATTGACATGTTTTAACAGTAGTTATTACAGTTCTTTCCAGCACTCTCACTTCTGTCATGTTTCAGTATTTCCACAGGAATATATTTCACACATGTGATTTCATCCTCTTCTGCAGCTATACTTTACCTGCTGCTGCAGGTTGTGTACTATTTTCTTACAGGCAGGGCAGTTTTATTTCAAAATATGTGTTGGACAGTCTCATGATTAGTTTCAACTTACAGGCTGGGAACTGTTGTAATCAGGCAATACTTGCATACACTTTCACACTCTGTGAGTTGCAGATTTAATTCCTTCCTGGCTACACTGCACTCTTATGCTGACTGTCATACATTTATATATCTTTACAGTTACTAGTAGTGGATTACTGACCTGCCTGGTGGCGCAACCGCACCAGCCTATCGGCATAGGCTCTGCGGTTCGCAGAACGGACACCTGCAGCTGTAATATAAATGAAGTAATATTGGAATACACATCTCCATGATTTCAGGTAGTTTAACTTTCTACAAACATAATTAATTGATACTTACTCAGTGGTGGGGCGTTGGGTGATTGCCGGGCCTCCTGGATCCAACGGTTCAGTTGGTCCTGCTTACGTCTCTTCAGGTCCGCATGGTGGTGACGGACCTGCTCACCTGTCCTAGGAATTCCTGTGGCACTGGTGAGTTCATGAGCCAACTGGTCCCACGCCTCAGCCTTGTACGCTCCCCAAAGGACCTGGCCCTGCATGAGTTGGGCCTCATGGTTGTGGACTAGGAGCCAGGCCATGTACCTGGACTCCTCAACACCCCACCTCTGCGCTCGAAAGCGACTACCCTCACCTACACCTGACATTCTAACTGCAGGTCTGTTCTACAATCGTTTATGCTGTGTATTCCCGCCTATGGGGCTTATATAGTCCGTTTTTCCCGCACATATCTGTGATTGGCCAGTTTGGAATTGTATCAACTTCAGTAAACCTGCATTGTCATGCTGTAGTTTGTATTCATTCCTATATATGAGCTAATATTGCATTTCTAGGAACTGCTGTCATGGCTTAGTGGTTCTGTACCTTGACTATGGTGTATAGTATCCTGGGTTCGAACCTGGCCACTGCTTTTTATTTTTCATGACTGTCTAGACATGTTGAGGGGTGTGTCTGTGTAAAGGCATTTTGGATACGGCTTGCTCACCGTTGCCCGTCGGTTAGCTCGTTTGCGCGGTGCGCAGCTCCGCGCAAACGGGGTACGCCGGTTTAACACTAATTTGGCTATTGGCACGCATATGCCGCTTAGCGCAATTAGAAGCACATATATTTAGTGTGGTAAACCACTGCTCGGCTACAGGCACTCATTTTGCACCAGTTAAACCTATGCTTATCTACGGGCACATAACCTCACTCTGTTGAACTGTAGCTCAGCTATGGGCATATCTGGCAGTTTATATTCATTTCTTAGCTGACATTTATTCAATATAAATAGGCTATTACATTGCATTTTACATATATTCTGGTTTTATGTGTACATATATGTGTCAGGGACTTGTTTCCTGCTTATTTTGAGAAAAAAAAATTTGTGTTGTGGGGGCTCGAACCATGAATGCCTGCTCTGCAGCCGGCATCTCTACCGCCGCTATTGCTTCCTGGCTTATTTTGCATATGTAGTTCTTATATGCTTTCCCACTGACTGCTAACTGTAGCTGCGCTACGGGCACGCCCGCGCAAACGAGCGCACTCACAGTTAAACATCTTTACAATTTAAAAAAAATATGACATGTTCATTTATATTTCTTTTATGTTTAATAGTCTGTAGGGGCATGTGTTGTGTTGTGTTTATTCACATTTCCGTGGACTCTGTTGTGGGTGTGTACTTTGGGCACTTTTAAACTTCTGGGGGCGTGTCCGCTTGCAGGGCTCAGCCTACGGACACGCCCCCTACTGTCTTACATGGCCGTGTTCGACTTAGGTGTGATTCAGCATGCTCTCATGAATATGCAGAGCATGCTGACATCACTCAGTTTAACTGCAGCCTCCGTGTAAGAGTTATAACTCTTACACGGAGGCTTCGTGAATCCTGGGGATTGTATTCTGTTACTTAGCTATGGAGCAATGTCTTTTACTACTTGACACATTGTATTCTGTTACTTAGCTATGGAACAATGTATTTTAGTACTTGACACATTGTATTCTGTTACTTAGCTATGGAACAATGTCTTTAACTACTTGACACATTGTATTCTGTTACTTAGCTATGGAACAATGTCTTTTACTACTTGACACATTGTATTCTGTTACTTAGCTATGGAACACTGTCTTTTTCTACTTGACACATTGTATTCTGTTACTTAGCTATGGAACAATGTATTTTACTACTTGACACATTGTATTCTGTTACTTAGCTATGGAACAATGTCTTTTACTACTTGACACATTGTATTCTGTTACTTAGCTATGGAACAATGTCTTTTACTACTTGACACATTGTATTCTGTTACTTAGCAATGGAACAATGTATTTTACTACTTGACACATTGTATTCTGTTACTTAGCTATGGAACAATGTCTTTTACTACTTGACACATTGTATTCTGTTACTTAGCTATGGAACAATGTATTTTACTACTTGACACATTGTATTCTGTTACTTAGCTATGGAACACTGTATTTTACTACTTGACACATTGTATTCTGTTACTTAGCTATGGAACACTGTCTTTTACTACTTGACACATTGTATTCTGTTACTTAGCTATGGAACAATGTATTTTACTACTTGACACATTGTATTCTGTTATTTAGCTATGGAACAATGTATTTTACTACTTGACACATTGTATTCTGTTACTTAGCTATGGAACAATGTATTTTACTACTTGACACATTGTATTCTGTTACTTAGCTATAGAACAATGTATTTTACTACTTGACACATTGTATTCTGTTACTTAGCTATGGAACAATATATTTTACTACTTGACACATTGTATTCTGTTACTTAGCTATGGAACAATGTCTTTTACTACTTGACACATTGTATTCTGTTACTTAGCTGTGGAACACTGTATTTTACTACTTGACACATTGTATTCTGTTACTTAGCTGTGGAATAATGTATTTTACTACTTGACATGTTGTATTCTGTTACGTAGCTGTGGAGCAATATATTTTACTACTTGACACAGTGTATTCTGTTACTTAGCTGTGGAACAATTTGGTAGTGTTAGTAGACAAGTTGAGAGTGGTGAGCCTATGGAGTACTTTATAGTGATAGAGTGTGTCATATTATTTTGAGATCAAGAAAGGTGGCAGAAGACAAAAAGTTTTATTACAGTGTAGATTGACGGTATTTAGGGAAGATACTAAGGCAGTTATTGTATTTGGTTAGGACAAAACACGTGCTTATTTTTCATATACACATATCTAAAACTCATAAAAAAAGGAATCACCTTCTTCTCAAGCCAGAAGACTCTCCAACTTCCTCTCTCTTCAGCAACAAAAACACTACTGAGAAAGAGGTTCTGCTTGCACATCTATAATAATCTTCCACTAACAGCTGCAGACTCCTCTAAAAGCATGAAAACTTTGCAACAAATTTGCTTTATTACCTTCTCTCAGTGCTGCAAAAGTTATTATTTTACACTGCAGAAAAATCAAATGGCTTCTTGTCAAGGAAAGGGCTCACTGTTTTTTGAGATTTTACTACCTCTGAAATCAGTCGCTTACAAATTAAGAAGTCAGTCTTATTCAGGACCAGCTGTAACAAATCCTATAACTAATTTTTAGATGTTTTCTGTACTGTGCACTTTTTTACTAGGTCCTAATCTTTGGGAATCACTCCACACTACCCTTAATAAGTTAACACGCTTAACCAAATTAAGATCTCATCTTAAAGCAAACTTATTTAATGAGGCCCAGTGTAAATGCTTTAGCTCAGGTGGTATCACCTAATTTACTGCATCCAAAAAAACAACCCTTCAAAATCCTACTTTCTTCTTTGCTAAAGATGAGCATGAATTCTGAACCTATTATTTTTATCATATCCTTAATATTCCTTACTACTTCTTTCTCCTCCATTATCTTCCCCAACTTTCTCTTCCCCTTTCTTCTCCACTTCTCCCATTTTTTTATTTCTGTATTGCTTTGTATTCCCACATTGTTTTGTTTAAATTTATAACTTCTATGGTACTGTATTTTTTTTGTGTGGTGTACTCATGCTAAGCCTGTAAGCAGTCTTCATGGATCAGTGTCCCAGCCTGGGAAGCAAATACTAAATAAAAGCAAATGGATTCTCAGAGAACAGTAACTACTACAGACAATAAAACTAGGGGACGCGTGTGATGTCTAATAAATAATCATCTTATTACTGGATATTAGTCAAGGATTCTGTCAAATCAGGGAAGATGAGGCTAATTTGGAGTCATGTACTTTAAGATACCACTGACAAAAATAAAATTATGAAACTTTTGTTTGGTGTTTTTTTGAGTAAGAGCTTGGAGGAAGTTGTGAACATAATGGATGACATTTTTGTTCAAGGTTCAACCAAACAATGCTATGATGATTAGGTCACTAGATAGACTAAGGTCATGAGGTTTGAAACTGAAATAAAGGAAAACGTAAAACTGGTGTTTCATATGTAAAATACCTGTGATATCAACTTAAACCAAGAATGAGGCAAAGTGCATGCCTTAGCAGATATGCAAAAAACAAAGGTAAACCTTTACTAATGCAATGGTTGGGATGACACAAAAATGTCCAAATGTCCAAGTTAAAATCTGTCATCAGATATAAGTATGCCTATGAGTCACTTAAGCAGAATGTGAAAGAAACTAAGAGTTTTGAGTTGCTAAAGAGACTAGTAACTATTGCACCTAGCCTAAAATATTTTAATGCAGGATTATCTATGACACTTTAAACAGAGGCAGACCGGCAAGGGTTAAAATATGCATCTACATGACTAATACATACAAAGGCAACATGTGCATAGATTCAGAAGAAAGTGTTAGCCATACAAATTGCATATCAGAAATGTATGATTACATTTATGGAAGACATTGAAGGTAATACACATTATAAGCATTTGCAAAGCATACCTAGAATAATTAATAAAGAAAGCTACTACAGGAAATGTTGTTGGTACTTCAGAAATATGATACAAAGTACACAGTGGGACTGGTACCCTTAGATTCTGCTGAAGTGCTGAGAAACGCACAACTGGATACAGGGCCATTGTTAGCAATTATGGGGCCCAATTGGGACCATTTACTGTGGCCCCAAAACTACCCCCCCTACCCACTGCCTCCAAGCTCCCGCTACCTGTTAGCCTTCTGAACTTACAATTATTTCAAATTAGGTATCAGGAATATCTGATATTGCATCTATCTAGTCTCACAAATCATGTTTGACTGCCAGAGCAACTCCATGAACAGCCTCCACCATCCATGGAGTTTATGATATAAAGGGAAAATGGAAGTAAATTACCAGGCTTTTCTTCCACATCACAGACACACCACACACACACACACACACACACACACACACACACACACACACACACACACACACACACACACACACCACGCGCGTGCGCTCGTGCACACGCACACATTTACACCCCGGGAGAATTTAAAGTTGCCAATCAACCTTCTGCATCTCTTTGGACATGTATTAAACCAAAATAATACATGCCTTTGTTAGCTAATATTTTGTCATAAAAAATGGTAAAACAGAAAGAGACTTTTGGGCACCTGGATTACCCCCAGATCCAACATCTCCAATGACTATAAAACTGTGATAGTATAAAATGGTTAAGTCACTTTTGCACAGACAGTCTCTGTACCCATCAATTACAGCCAGTTTATTGATTTTGTACATGCACCTCAGATGTGTTAAAAATATACAGCAGTCAGCTACATCAGCTTGGTTCTCAGAAACTAAATTTTCCTCACAAAGTCCATTGCACATAATATCATAAGTTTCAACCTTCAGTCAGTTCAGAATAAGCTGGCAAAACATATGAAAAATAAGCAGATAACACTATGTACAGCAACTGACTTAAACACTACTACGCAGTCTTAAAGAATTCAAATGTATAATTCAAAAGTCAATCTTAATAGTAGGCAAACACTATATTACCTATTTATAACAGGAGACTTGGTGGCAATGGGTGACTACCTTACATAGCCAATAAGTCACACATGCATTTGTCTTGTTAAAACTCTTTTCAATAAATTAAGCATTTTATGCATGTGAAATTACAAATCTGCAGCCTCCATGGCATTGACAGAGCATGGATCCCTGATTACAACTCAGAGAGTCTGGGTGTTGAAGGAAACAGCAGGGAAGGGACAGGGGCGAAGAGAGATTTCCTAACCAGTAGTCCATGGGGGACAGTTGATGTGTGTGTCAAAGTATTCATCTTTTTTACTTATTCTCCAATGGAGACTATGAACCCAGCAGAAGCTTTCTGCTCAAGGTGGTAAAGTGGGGATTCCAGAATGGAGTGATGGTCCCCATACCATGTCCAACATAAGTCACATCCAAGAATGTCCACAGCCAGCAAAAGGAGATGATAGGGCTGCATCAAGAAAACCCCTAATCCTCATGAAGATGATGATATCACTCCTGGTGTTTACCCTGAGTCATACGGTCATCACTCCCTAGGAGAACTAATTGGTCAACTGAGCATCTGGTTGGGGGTGGAGGGGGGGGTTAATGGCTTAATGGTGAAGACAGAGACTAAACCAAAAAATATATTTTGTTTGCTACAAGAAAATGAAATCAACAGAAGCCTAAAAAAAAAAAAAAAAACCCTCTCTCTCTCTAAATATATATATATATATATATATATATATATATATATATATATATATATATATATACATATACACATATATATATATATATTAGCCCGACCTACTGCACCAAGACAGCTCTGCAGTTCTGGGAGACCTGAGTACCTAAGTACATGATTAAGAACTATGACTTAGCAAGATGAACTGACAGTTGCTTGTGTTAAAAGAAAAGCACTTTACAAGTGTTCCAGTCTCACAGTGCCAAAGTTCTGCAAGAAAAAACATAATGTGCACCAAATCTCATAGCTACAGGCAAAACTAAGCAGTAGAGAGGTGTATTAATACTGCACAAATACTCAGATATTCGCTAGACAATTCACTAAATATTTGTATAAATAAAAAACATAGCTTCATGAACTCCATTCATTATTTTATAAACATGTATAATGCACAACACATGGGTTGTAGGAAGCCTTACTTCTAAAACAAGAAAGCATTAGCATGATACACTTGCAAAGATATTGCTGAAGAATCACATTCCACTAACACTCCACTCCTTCAGCAAACAGGACAGTCCCTTATGTCAGACCAGATACTACCTTAGCAGAGGCCATATCCTCCAGTTCATACATGCCCTGAAGTCATTTAATAGTGTGATGCTGTACCTGTACTGGCATCACTGTTTATAAAACCACCCCAATACCCTTGACTACTGTAACCAGTGTTTCTTTTCATAACAAAAACAGAATTCATCCTGGGTGCACAACCAAGCAAACTCCAAAATAACCCAAAACCACCAATCATGACAGAATGGACTTCACCAAACACTGCAAACACCTAAACACAAAGTTAAATACAATAAATGGTCAATCACATAATGTCATGCATCAGTCTTACATAACAGCATAGCTGTATAAAAATAAATATTTTTACATGACAATAACTTCATACATTTCAACTGTACAGATTTTTGCAGAATGTACAGATTTTTGCCTCCTATTTTTTGTCAGTTTTTCATAAAATTGTGGTTTTCTGGTAAATTAGTGGCAAATCATTAAAGACTGAAGTTAGACGTTTTAGACTTCATATCCTTCAGAAAATCCATGCTAATGCAAAATCTGTTATTCTATCAACTTTCTAAGTTTGTAAGAGCAATATTTAAAAATTGTCCCTATTTTTGGGCCTTTGTCCCAATTTTATTTATGGCTTTGCCCAGATTTCTTGCTCTAAGAGGTTGAGAGGTATGATAACTATCCAACATAAAAACACACTACATAAGTTAGTATTCAAAAGATTTCAACCTTAATACTAAAAATATACAAGTGCTCACTGAGGCCAGGAAATGTTGCTGCATTTAACATTTAAAAGAAACTGCCAGCACAGGTCATACCTTTCAAGTGATTGATCATGGATTATTTTTAAATCTGTAATTAGTTATTTGCAATGTTCTGATGAAATCTCACTATAACCAGAGACAAAAGCACTTAACTATTTTTTTTTTTACTTTTTTATTCAAGTGTTTGATGCAGTGCATTCTGTGGTGGTTGGAGCTTTTGTTTTTTCTTCCTATAACATCTGACAAAAATTGGAGAACAGTCAATGTATATGCCACCTGTGTTTAAAGTTATGTTTATTTCTGTACCATCGAATTAACATATTATTTAAAAAAACTACTTGTAAAAATGCATCACCACTACAACACTGTGCTGGGAACAGCAACAAGTCGCACAAGCAAAAATGCCGAAGAGAGTGTGTGTTAATGTGTAATTAATGTCCGGTGGAGGGCCTCTACACCCTTGAAAGGGCTTTAATTTCATATTAACATACACCCTGGAGGGCATTATTTGATTAGAGACTGGGCTGTCAGTAAATTTGTTGTGTTTTACCTACTTATTTTTTTTAAGTACTTTATTATTTTTTTATATATTGTTGATGTAATAAAGTTCCTCCATCTAATGTTCCAAACTTGCTGTAGTATATAAAACAACAAAAAAAACCTTACAGCAGAAAACAGTGTAAAAGAGCTTAGACAACCCTACACCTACTCAAAATAATCCAAAAAGACACGGCAGAGGTATAGGTAAGGAACAGCGAACACCCCAGGAATCGGCAAAATGAATTTACTGAATCCACTCTAACCACAAAACAAAAAACTCACAGATAAAACGCATAACTGATTCACCACATTTTTAATAATTAATATAAAAATAGGGGATGTTTAGTGAAAGGTTTTGTCAATCAATATGTATGTACACCTCTAAGAAGCTTTCTAGGGGCTTGCACACCCATGCAGATGGAAAATAGAGGTACGACTGCTGAATCCTACACAAATGCACTTTATAAGCACTTACACGAGTGCATGGATCATGCTATCCCTAATATAACCAAGATGCTATCCTCCAAAAAAGGAAGCCAATCTGGTGCTCCTCTGCCATAAACAAACTCTACAACAGAAGAAAGAAACTGTTGCAAAAAAGAGTAAAATCCCATGACTGGAGGAACTCCATGGTCAACCTCAGTAAGAAGCTGAGATCCCTCATAAAATCCTCCAAAGCTAGTTACGAAAACAAAATTGCCACTGACTCTAAAGACAACCACAAAGCATTCTATAGCTATATCAAGAATCTCAATGGCAACACTCAGATCTGCTCTGAGTTACAGCACAATGGCACTAAATATACAGAACCAACTGATATTGCCAACATCCTGGCAGATAAGTTCAGTGCTAACTTTAGCCCCCTCTCACCCCCTAGAGGGCCCATCTCTATACCCGAAGAATGCAAAGTTCCTGTAATTACGGCTGCACAGGTAAAAAACACACTCTCCAAAGCCAAGAACACAGCATCCATGGGACCTGACAATATCCCAGGCTGCGTTTTACATGAACTATAGAATGAACTGGCACCCTACCTAAGTACAACATTCAATCATAGCCTCACCTCAGGCTTTGTGCCCACTGAATGGCGCACCATGACGGTTATCCGACTCCACAAAGGGGGAGCCACGATGGACCCCGGTAACTACCGCCCCATTAGCCTGACTAGCCGGGTCTGCAAGGCCATGGAACGTATCATCATGGAACTCATAAACAAAGACATTGGTAATCTCCAAACTCTGGACCCTACCCAGTTTGGGCTTGTAAAAGGCAGATCATGTCTCCTAAACCTGATTGACTTCTTTGAAGCAGTCACCAAAGCCAGAGATGAGGGTAAGGTTGTTCCCACAGCTTATCTAGATCTCGCAAAGGCTTTCGACAACATCTCCCACTCTGGAATTATAGATAAGCTCACTAAACTAGGTATAAATCCCTATGTCACAAGATGGGTTGCCAGCTGGCTCATGGACAGAGCCCACACTGTGGAAGTAGCAGACTCCAAATCTGACTTCAGACCAGTGACAAGTAGAGTACCACAGGGTTCAGTCCTGGGTCCTCCCCTGTTTGGTATCTACTTCTCTGAAGTACAGGCTAACACAGAAGGTCTTTGGCTAAAAAAGTTTGCAGATGACTGCAAACTAGGAGCCATAATCGAAACTTCTAACGATGTGGACATACTACAAAAGGGCCTAACTGAAACAGATGCCTGGTGTCAAAGCCATGGCCTGAAGCTCAATGCCAAAAAGTGTATTGTCATCCCCTTTGGTAAAAATTCTGTACCCATGAACTACCATATAAGTGGTAGTCTACTTAACGCTGAAAGTGTGATAAGAGACCTTGGGACACAGGTGGACAGTAGTCTCTCCTTTGATAATCACATCACCACAGTGGTCAGGAAATCCTTCTGCATGGCTCACCTCATCACAAAAGGTTTCTCATCCAGAAAAAAAGAGGTCATTGTTCCCCTCTACTCATCACTCATTAGACCCATTATAGAGTACAAAGCCCCTTTTGGTATGTACCTCACAAGACATCTAAAACAACTGGAAAGGCCACAGAAATACCTCACAAAGAGGATTACTGGCCTCAAACAGATGCCCTACGCAGACAGTCTCAAAAAACTCCAGCTTTACTCTGTCGCATATCGCTTACTCAGAGGCGATCTCTGCCTAACATACAAAGCTATGTCAAACCCAGAGCTGTTGGACATGCTCCACTTAAAGAAATCCCAATCCCTCCAAGCTACACGCTCTAGGGACCTAAACCTTGTCACCACAATAAACAGAACAAGCTGGAGGGATAGATTCCTGTCCCAGAGACTTCCCATACTCTGGAACAGACTACCTATCTGTGTCAAACAGAGCTCCTCATTAGCACTCTTCAAGAAAAATCTTGATGACTGGATGGGAAATAGGAAATTCACCCCAGGGATTACTGGCTCTGCTCGACAGGGGCACAGGAAAATAATTTTCTTGGGTGGCGAAAGCCAGGGTACCTTTTTGGCTACGCTTATATAGGCCCTAGGGCTAATAGCCTAGTACCTACTTATGAACCTACTGAGCACAAGCGAGCCTGACTGCCATTTTGTAGTTAGCTGTTGAGATGTAAGCATGTATATCTGTGTAGTTTGTTAGTTAATCAGTTCGTTTATATTTTGTACTGCTGCTATACATCCCGATGTGTTTCTTTGTAATTAAGCATGTAAATATACTACCCCATTTGTTTGTCTTCAATGGGAAATAAGATGAGCGACATGATGTCAGAATGGGATCCAGAAATTCAGATTCTGGACCAAGAAGGCACGCATTTAAAGGTGGAGGAATATAGAAGAATGGATCATCCCCACTGCACATACAATTCACAAAACAGGTCAGAAATGTATTTCAGGTATCAAAGCTTATGCAGATGATTTCTTATTTACATAATATAAAACAAGGCACTCAGAACACTCTAAATGAATTTCTAAGTATAAATTAATGTCTGAAATTTCAATGAAAAAATATTCAAATAACTACGGAAAATGTTTGAAATAAAGTCCAAATCACATAAAATAAGGATGAATGCATTTTTTTCTAAGTAGCTTATTGCACATACCTTTTTGCATTAATTAAAGCTATTCAAGATAACAAAGTATAGAGAAAGTTTGCATGATTGTGCAGTATTACAGTACAGTTATTTCGCAAAATACAGCAATTGCAAAGCATATTTCACAAAGTACAGTATTTTGAAGAGTTTATTGTGCATTTGAATGTTATTACAAGTACTGGCTGTATGTGCATGTTCGTACATAATTACAAGAGTCATTTTCACTGTATTTAAGCATGATTTGTTGGTATGGCTGACAGATTTTGAAAACCAGCTGCACTTGTATTTGATAATATTGCAGAGAACTGGACAGTGTTTGAGCAAGAGTATGATATTTTCATACAAGCTGCTTTTTCTGATAGAGATGACCATACAAAGGCATTTATTATGTATTTACTATGCTTAATTTAGCTGGTTCAGAAGCCATAGAAAGAGAGCGTTCATTTCTGTATACACTTGCTGTATTTGAAGATGAAGGGAAAACCACCATATAGTGGTACCATCTGAGTCAAGGGAAGACCCTGAGTGCTTAAAATGTAAATTTAGAGAAATGTGTAACTCCCAAATGAATATTATAATGGAAAGGCACTTATTTTACACAAGAGATCAAAAGCCTGGGGAAACCTTTGCAGCATATATAACTGACTTCAGACACAAGGCTAAAATGTGCAGATTGTCTGACTTAAGGGATGTGTTGATAAAAGACAGACGTGTGTGGTATTAAAGATGATGCTGTGAGAAGGATTTTGCTTTGTGACAATGATTTAACTTTGGATAAATCCATTGAGATGTGTCAGATATATGAGAAAAGCACACAAATACGCTTACAAATGAGAAGCAAACAGCAGTTTTCGAGATGCCACCTCCAGACAATGTTCAAGCCCTACAACATTTTCTTGGCATGGTTAATTACCTAGGCAAGTTCATTCCAGACTTGAGCCAACTTTCAGCACTGCTTAGAGAGCTGACATGCAAAGATGTATTTTGGTCATGGTTAGAACAACACCAAAGAGCATTTGATGTCCTGAAACAGAGAATTGCCATTCCACCAACTCTCAGATACTATGATGTTCACAAACCAGTTACTTTCTTGTGATGCTTGGTCTTAGTGCAGTCATTCTTCAAGAGAGTAGACCAGCAGCCTACGCATCCAGAACTCTAACCCAAACTGAAATACACTATGCGCAGATATAGAAAGAACTCTTGGCAATTGTGTTTGCATGTCTGAAGTTCCACGATTATATTTTGGTAGACGTATCCAAACTGAAACAGATCACCAACCTCTAGTCACTATTTTGAGAAAGCCTATGCATACATCTCCTGCCAGATTGCAACGCATGATGTTGAAATTGTAAAAGTACAATTTCAATCTTATAAGAGCCGGCAGATAAACAAACAAAAAACGTTTATTGTAAGCGCTTTTGGTAAGGACGTTGCCTCACCTTCCTCAGACTAAAAGTGAATAAACCAGTTAGCATCACTTTTATATACAAATTAAGCATATCAATCCATTACCGTAAAAAGATTAATTATTAAAACTATTAGCCAAACAGTAAACACAGCTCTACCTTATAAGGAATTGCAAGTTGTACGTGCCTCCTAAGAAACATAACAAACCATTAAACATCATGGTTTAAAATATTGTTAAAAATATTATTAAAAATACACATTGAAATACAACCAATGTGCATTCTCCCCCCAAGAGAGAATGCACTATCTAAAATGTCACAAAATTTGGTGAGCAGTAGTCTAATATACCTGAGTTTGCAAACTGAAAGTGTATCAAAATATGTAATAATTTTTTTATCCAAAATATAAAATAATTAAACAAATACACAGTACTATTCATCATATACTATAAAGCCACTTAGTTAAATGAATGTATTGATTTTATAACTAAACCAAAACAATGTAATATTTCGTAATAACCACCTATATCTAATAATTTATAAGCTACAATAATAAATTTAATAAATCCTTAATCATACTACAAAAGTGTTATAAATATAAATTAAAATGTGTATATATATAAATTGTAGTCATCTTTTCAAAGCTAGCAGCTTTAAAATACACTTAATTGATATGTTTTCATTCAAGCCCGGAAAAATGTATGCCCTTGTCCTAATTTGCCACATCAGTTCGTCTATCTCTAAAATAATTTGCCAAGGACCCCCTCTAAAATCATTGAGCCTGTGTTGTAAAATGGCAAATTTAAAAGTATGGCCAGGATGTTCTAAACAGTGCTTAGCTAATGCACTGTTAATGTCCTTTTTGCCAATAGCATAATAATGTTCATATATTCGCTGTTTTATTTTCCTTTCTGTTTTTCCGATGTAGTAGCCATTGCATTGGTCACATAAAGCTACATAAGTCACATTTTTAGTGTCACAATTGTATCTAGAATTTATATTATATATTCTATCATTAATACAAAGTTGATTACTGGCCTTAATGTGTTTGCATTAAGTACAAGCCCCACATTTAAACATTCCATTGGGCCTGTTAGACTGTGGCTTTTTCTTCTTCTTTAAAAGGGCCTTTAAATTCCGGCCTCTCCTATAAGTTATCTTAGGCCTTGCTCCTAAGGATTTAAACAACATTTCGTCTCCATTAATAATATTCCAATTTTTGTTAAGAATATCCCTGATGAGGTGATAGTCTAGGGAAAATGTACATAGAAAACTAGTCTGATGAGCTCTAAAATTATGAATGTTAGAAGGCACTTCTTGGGGGGAGAATGCACATTGGTTGTATTTCAATGTGTATTTTTAATAATATTTTTAACAATATTTTAAACCATGATGTTTAATGGTTTGTTATGTTTCTTAGGAGGCACGTACAACTTACAATTCCTTATAAGGTAGAGGTGTGTTTACTGTTTGGCTAATAGTTTTAATAATTAACTTATTTACGGTAATGGATTGATATGCTTAATTTGTATATAAAAGTGATGCTAATTGGTTTATTCACTTTTAGTCTGAGGAAGGTGAGGCAACGTCCTTACCGAAAGCGCTTACAATAAACATTTTTTGTTTGTTTATCTGCCTGCTCTTATAGTGTTCCTTTCGCCTTTTAAACAGTTTGGTTTTCGTTTTTTCGTTTTTGGAGTTTGTATAATTTCAATCTCATCTACACAAAAGGCAAACTTCTTTATCTTGCTGCTACTTTATCCAGATCGCCCAGAAATACCACTGAACAGCATAAAAATGCTTGATTTTGAAGTAATGGAAGTGAGAAATGTTTCTTCCACACATCTTGATGAGCTTAGAAGTCATACAGCCTCAGATCCAGTTCTTCAAAAGCTCAACCACTTTATCAGTCAAGGATGGCCATCAAAGCAATCTTCTTTACCAGCAGAAGTGCATCCTTATTTTCCATACAGAGATGAGATTTTGTTTGGCAATGGGATCATTGTGAAAGGTACAAAAGTGATTGTTCCAAAATCCTTGCAACAAGAGTATATTACTGTCTTCCATCGTGGCTACCCAGGAACTGATTCTACCAAAAGAAGGATGAGAGGACTAGTATTTTGGGCTTCTATGTCACAAGGTATTGAGAGAGTACTTTCATCTTGTTTTATATGTAATAGTACTAAGCCACATTAACAGAAAGAACCACTTCAGCTAAACCAGATTCCTGAACTACCTTGGTCGACAGTAGCTACAGGCATTTTCGGGTGGAATGGTCAACATTACTTGGTGTTAGTAGACTCTTATTTCAATTGGTTCGAGATTGACTTATTTCCTAACCTAGCATCCAATACTGCCATTACTAAGATGAAGCATCATTTTGCAGTCCATGGTAGTCTGCACAAAGTTATTTCTGACAATGGTGCACCATTTACAAGCCAGCAGTTCAAAAGATTTGTTGAAGAGTGGGACTTTACTCATGTCATGAGCATCCCCGAGTACCCACGGTCAAATGGTTTGGCAAAATGTGCAGTTCAAAATCAAAATGAGACAATAGTGATGTTTTCTTAACTCTCTTGAATCTCAGAAATGTTCCTCGTGAAAAGCATCTTGGTTCACCGGCATAGAGACTTCTATCGAGACAAACCAGAACCACATTACCCATTACTAGTTCATTATTGGTTCCATGTGTCAAGAACAACAGATCAGTGAAAGCCAATCTGTTAAAGAAGCGCTTAACCCAGAAGTCCTGTTATGATAAGACCAGCAAACTGCTCAATCCATTACGAGAAGGGGAGATAGTGAGGATGCAGATGTCCAAAGGTTTTTATCTGATTGGTAAGGTTTTGATCAGATTGGTGTTGTGAAAAGTGTACTTCCAGAGCCAAGATCATGCATTGTAAAATCACAAGGAGCACAATTTACGGGGAATCAGGAACATTTAATCCCAGTGTGAGAGCCTATAATGCAGTATCATACCTGCGAGAAAGACTCTATATCTCAGACTGAGTTATCCAGCTTTCCAGTTTCAGAGGACATTCTAGTAAATATCTCTTTTCCTGAGAAGAATCCCAAAACTCTTGTAAGTGCTTGTTCACCAATGACTGTCCCTGTTGCTAAACCCAATTCTGTTTGATATATCATTAGATCAGGTCGCATTTTCAGACCGTGTTCCAGATACACAGCAGCTTGGACATAAGGACAGGAATGTTGTGTTTATTTTTTATTGTCTATACCAGTCAGTTAATCAGATCGTTTATATTTTGTATTGCTGCTATCCATCCTGATGTGTTTCTTTATAATAAAGCATGTAAACAAACAACCTCGCCTGTTCGTAATGGGAAA
The DNA here is from genome assembly GCF_019279795.1 of Protopterus annectens. NCBI lineage: Eukaryota > Metazoa > Chordata > Ceratodontiformes > Protopteridae > Protopterus > Protopterus annectens. The sequence continues at coordinate 1,442,166,640 of NC_056745.1, forward strand.
CAAGATGAGCGACAGGTTTTACCTGAAGAAGTCCTAGGAAAAGGATGAAAAATGTGGTGAATCACTTTTTGGATTTTTTTTGCTGCAGTATATGTTAATGGTGTTGAAGGAAGCATTTTACATTAGAAATATCTAAAACCATATGTTGAGGTAAGAGGTTGAGAGATATGCAGACCTATTAACTGCTGCTGCTGGCAGGGATCACTCTCACTCTTCACTCTTTGTCTCTCACACACACACACACACACACACACACACACACACACACATATACACAGTCTCTTCTGCTTTTATACACGCATACACTCACATACACACACACATACTTTGTTATTTTAAGTTTCTTTTCTTTTTTACTTTGCAATCGCTAAACAGCAAAAGTGCTGCTTAGCGAGTGTAAAATAATGGCTCGCTGGATCTCGCTTTCACTCACATGCGCACACACACACACACACACACACACACACACACACACACACACACACACACAAACACACACACACACACACACACACACACACACACACACACACACACACACACACACAGATAAACACATACACACACTTTTTTAATTTTAAAAGCAGCAAGTAAAACAAAAGAACCAGCTAACACAGCACTGTATAACATATTTGTTTAATCTATAAAATAAACATAGTAAACTGTATATAACGGATGAGCGCTTTCACACCAAAGTTGCTTCATCAGATCTAAAAAAAAACTAACAAACAGTCCTTAAATACAATCTAGAAAGTTCAAAGCCACCTGGTCAAGTCATGTGACCTCAGTAAGGGTTTTAAAGGTGTATGCTCACATAATCCTTTTCCCTTTCCCTTTGTCATATTGCAAAATTAACATCCATTTAACTTCTAAGCATTCTGTTTTTAATATCACCTCCTCTGGCTCCTACATTTAATAATTCCAAAACTAAAAACTTAAAAGAGTGTCTAATGCCAGTTTTACAAATATGCTTATATAAAGCATTCCTACTGTCACATCTGCTTATTTCAGTAACAGGATGTAAAAAGGTATCATCAGTCTGAATGTACTTACACATGTTACATAATCTGCATGGATGTGTCCCTTTCTTAACCGAGGTATAGGGTCTGTTGCTAACTAGAGGTTTGTAGCAAAGCAGTTTCTTAATGGAACTATTATTCGTATAGCAAAAGTGTGGAGCTTCACCAAGGAAGTCCCTGCATCTGGCACCAGTAGTCAAAACATGCCAGTGCTTCCTAATGACGTCACAGATAGGTTGAATAGGTAACATTTCATTTGAATAGGTAACATTTCTCTGTTACTATTCTGTCTTACCAGTGTCAACACTATAGTTACAAAAATAGGGTCTAGCCGAATCATTTCTATATGACAGAACATCATGACGCACCATCCCTATCTCATATTCAGAGTACCCCCCAGAATGAAAGTCCTCACTCAGGGTATCAAAAGAGGAAGGCATAGTCTCATCATTTCTGTTCAGTCATGCGTGTCTATAAAATTGCCCTTTCAGCACATTACACTTTACATACTTGGGATGTATACTCTAAAAGTGCAGTGTGTTAACTTTCTTGCATGATTTACTATACAGTTGAGTATCAAAACCATCAGGGGTATTCAAGACACAAACATCAAGAAAATCTATTGAGGTTCGGGAATGCTTAAATGTGAACTTTAAAAAATCAGTGGTCTAATATAAATAGTCTGCAAACTCATTCAGGGTCTCTGTTGAGCCAGTCCATACAAAGAACACATCATCCACATATGTACATAATGTGAGATGTAATGGAAAAAGAAGTTACTTCTGTCTAGAACAAACAGAGATTCCCAATATGTGAGCACTATTTGGCATAGCTGTTTGCACACATGGTGCTCATGGCCATCCCGACCTTCAGATGGCAATAGCTGTTATGAAACATGAAAACATTATTACTAAGTACAATGTCAAGCAATGAGCATATCAAGTGTATCTGACCTGTGGAATAAAACTTGACCTGTGGAATAATCAGAATTCGTAGACAAAACAGCCTAACAAAGTTTATTCCTACCTCATTAGGAATTACGGTAAAAAGGGATACTACAGCCATGGTAACCAATATAACATCATTCATACTATTTCTGCAGGACCAATCAAACAGTTGTATCAAAAAGTGCTTAGTGTCTCCAAGTACAGTATTTGATTTATCAATAACAGGGGTAACTGCTTTTCAACACAGATCAACAAAGGTTCAGTCACCCACCCACCACCCAAGACAATGGGTCTCATGGGTCGGTTACTCAAACACTTATGAATCTTAGTAAGGCAATATAGTATTGGAATAGTAGAAAATTCGACTATAAGGTAATCATACAAATCTCTGCTTACTGCACCTTCCATTAACAGTTCAAGAATGCTATTGTGTACATTCTGAATAACCTTAGCGACATCACTTTTATGGCATTCAGTATAAGTATCAGCATCATTTAGCATTAAATACATGCTTTCAAGACACTTGGTAGTATCCATAAGCACAACAGCACCACCTTTATCTGCATTGTGCACGTAAACATGCTCATTTGAAATCAACTCAAAAAGTGCTTTAAACTGAATGTCAGTAAGATTATGAAACATCCTACGATATTTCTGTCTCGTGAACTCATACATGTCACATTCACATAGCTTCAAGAATGCCTCAGTCAAAGGAGATTTGATCGGAGCAAACTGGCTAAGCTTCCTAAAGCCAGTATGCTCATAAGTGTTATTACCATAAAGAATCCTAAGCAAGATCTTATGAACAAACAGTCTTACATCAGTGAGGACCTCATGTAAGGATGAGCCTCTAGCAGGAATAAAAGAAAGACCCTTATTGAGTACCTTATGCTGTTCATTACTCAGAGTCAAGGAAGATATATTAACCACTAGGCTTGTGGAATCTTGCTCTTTACAGCTGGCCCTAGTTCCAGATGGATGTTACTATGTTGGTAAGACGAATTGAATGTTGAAGAATAGTATCAGGGAACACTTATATGAAATAAGCAGATGTAACAGTAGGAATGCTTCAGTCATTTTATTTTATTTATTTTACATTTAACTGGGAAATTCCGACTGGATACAGGTCCATTTTCAGCGGAGGCCCAGGGGAGAAAAGCTCCAAATGTACAAAAACAAGTGTAAATACAGTGAAATTATTACAGTGAGTTATCACAAAAACTGAGATTTGTTTAATGATAGATACACACAGGTACATGCTTTTCTCACATACACACAGCACAGGTTGGATGCAAGTAGCTGAGAAAGAAATAGTTAAAGATTTCATCTGAAAAAGGAAAACAACTATATTAAGGTGGTTATCATACATGGTGTAGTGTTAGCTTTAAATCTTCCCAGTAGGTGGGTGAAACACAGAATTTTAAACAGAAAAGTCAGAGTTTTATTCTTGTAATGAGGTTCTCATTTATGAATTATGTTTGAGTGGGGGTTAGTCAGGGTTTGTACAGGGACAAAGCCACTGCATTTTTAGGTATTTCCTAAGAGATTTTTTGAATTGGGATAAGGAGGGGTCAGTGGCGGGTTCAGCAGGAAGTAGGTTCCAGTTTTTACCGGCAGAGTTGGAGAATAGTGATTCACCAGCTGAATTGTTGGTTTTAACAGTCTGCACTAGCAATTTTTTGGAAGAGCGAAGTGATTTTAGGTTACCGTGGGGGGTAATAATATTTTTCAGTATGGGTGTACTGTCTGGTTGGTAGAGAATTTTGTGAACAACTATTAGTTGGTTATACTGCAGTTGATAGGGGTAGTTCAAGCCAGTCTAACGATTGGAGGTTAAGGCAGTGATGGGTTCTATAAGCTGATCTTGTGGCAAATCTGGCAATGTTATTGTAGCACCTAGTTAATTTACTGAGGTTTGATTTGCTTAGGTTTCCGAAGATGGATGAGGTATAAAGAAGGGTTGATAGCAGATGTGTACAGACAATAACAGTTCTAGCAGATGGGGTTAGGAATGGTTTAATCCTGTATAAAGAGCCTAAATTTTTATTAACTGTTTTAATAGTTTTGTCTATGTGAGCATCAAACTTGAGGTTGTTGTCGATGATCACTCCCAGTAGTTTAGTACTAGGTTCTGGGGAAATTATGGTACCATTGTTAGATATTATGGTGAGAGGTGTTGAGGGGACCTTGAAAGTGAGGGAGAAGAGTAATAGTTTGGTTTTATTTGGGTTTAATAGTAGTTGGCGACCAGTGAGCCAGTTCTCTACTTTGTTGAAAGTGATTTGGGTAAAGGATTGTAAATCTGTGGGGGAGGTGGCAGAGCAGATTAGGGTTGAGTCATCTGCATACTGAATACAAATTGCATCAGGGATGACTTTGTACAGGTCATTAATGAATATGGAGAATAGGAGGGGGACCTAATATAGATCCCTGTGGGACTCCAAGGGTGACTGGTAAAAGGGACGATAGGTTATTCTTCCATAGTACAGCTTGTTGTCTGTCACTTAGGTAAGAATGAAACCAGGTAATTGCTAGGTTTTCTATGGAGAGTGATTTTAATGTGTTTAAGAGTAACTAGTTATTTACCATATCGAATGCCTTGGATAGGTCAAGGAAGAGGGCTGAGGAGAGCATATTTGTAACACTGGTATTGAACACTCGGGTCTATATTAGAATATCGAAGTTTCAAAATTTCGAATGTTCTAATATCGAACCCTATTCAGCAAAAGCTGAAAACATCGAACATACAGAACAGCAAATTTTTTCCTAGGGAAAAAATTTGCTGTTCCAAAACACATACACACAACACAAGCACACCAAACAAACAGCAATCCACACACATACACCTAAAATCTTACACCTAACCCTACACTAAACTATACACACACCACTAACTATCCACTTACCTTAACCCAAACCCTAACCCTAAGGTCCGTCACTATCGCACACTCACCTCACCTGCACCCTAACCCTAACTCACCTACCCTGCCCTAACCCTCACGTCCACACAATCGCACACTTACCTGACTCGCACCCTAACCCTAACTCACCTAACCCGCCCCAACCCTCACGTCCACACAATCGCACACATACCTAACACATGCCCTAACCCTAACTCACCTAACCCGCCCTAACCCTCATGTCCACACAATCGCACACATACCTAACCTGCACCCTAACCCTAACTAACCTAACCCGCACTCAATCGCACACTTACCTGAACCCAACCCGTAACTTTCCACCACAGCGCTGAAAATACCAAAGCAACAGAAACGGACAACCGAATTCTTTCCCTAGGAAAAAATTTGGTTTTCTGTTGCTTCGATATTTTCAGCTTTCGCTGAATAGGGTTCGATATTAGAACATTTGAAAAACTTAGATGTTCTAATATAGACCCTTGAACACTCTTTTAAGTTTTAAGTTTTGGAATAATTGAATGTAGGAGCCAGAGGAGGCGATATTAAAACAAAAACAGAATGCTTGGAAGTTTTTTTTTTTTTTTTTACATTTTACACTCGCTAAACAGCAGAAGCGCTGCTTAGCGAGCATAAAATAATGGCAGCCATTAGTTTTTTTTCTGTCCAAGCTCCATGGCAGCTTGATCTGCTGCCATGAAGACATGGACTCATTTTTTCAACAGGCACTACTTCTACATTAATACCCTGCTGGAGAACATTTATTCTCAAGCTTAGGGCCAACATCTCTATAATCAGACAGGCAAGGGAATCACATGATCCAAATAAATAAATATAAGGATCTACCGAAATTAGTTTAAACTTCAGTACATTACTTAGGGCCAACATATCTATAATCAGACAGGCAAGGGAATCACATGATCCAAATAAATAAATGTAAGGATCTACCGAAATCAGTTTAAACTTCAGTAGATTGACTGTAAAAGGTAAAAAAAAAAATTGGCACACTAAAGCACATGCTCCAAAGCATAATCTCATATTATGAAAAAAAAATGGGTCTGTGTTTACCCAACGAATGGTAAAATTATCGAATGGCACTACATCGTAAATGTCATTCAGTGACACCTCCTCGTATGGAGGGCTGCACCCCTTATACACCCCCTCTAATTATATATATCAACTCCAAGATTGCACTACAGTGTGGAAAGGGCAAATTTCCTTATCCCTACTGTAATGCAATCTTAGTTGAATGGCTCGATGAACAACATGTTCAACGACATATGTGATTCAATGATTGTACCATTCGAAGGGCAAACACAGACCCAGAGAAAACTACTGCTTTTTATACTGGGGAAAGCCACCCACCCTGTACTTCACACCCACCTGCTACTTAAATATTCTAACTGTGAGATTGCACAATACCAGGGAAAGGGCATACTACCCAACCTGAGTACTGTTCCACTCTTGCACAACTATTGACCATCTCCCTTGTCGACAAAACTGTGAAGAAAAATAAATGTTGACTTAAATGACAGTCAATTAACATTAGGGTATATATATATATATATATATATATATATATATATATATATATATTTATACACACACACACACACACACACACACACACACAAATGTGTATATATATATATGGGATCCGTACAGATCCCCGAAGACAAAATCACCAAAACAAATTTCGGTTTGGCATACTTGTGCGAAAGTGCTTTTCACCGAAGAAGCACTTTTGCGTAAGTATGCCTGTTTGCGAGACCGCACTATGGTGTGGATAAGGGAACATTCCCTTTTCCTCACTGTAGTGCAGTCTCGGAGTGAGAATATTAAAGTAGGGAAGTGTGGGGGGTGCAGGGGGGGTGAAGCCCCCCTGCATAAAGGTAGATTTCTTTCTTTTTTTTTTTTTAAACATATATTAACGAAAGCGCTTTTTCGGTGAAAGTGCTTTCGTTAATATATGTTCGGTGATTATGGATTTGGGACTTTGCACATTCGTGCATAAGCCCTAGATCCATATATATAGATATATATATATATATATATATATATATATATATATATAGACAGATAGATATATGGGTCTACTTTCGTTCAGTGAAAGTTCACCCTACCAAAACTCAAGAAGCTGACTCCGTTTCAGCAAAAGTGCAGTTTCACGAAAACGCACTTTCACGAAATGCACATTACTGAAGCATAGAAACACGAAAATAAATACCCCTTTGCACCCCACACCCCTGCTAATTATATATATACTAACTCCGAGATCACACTACAGTGGGGAAAAGGGTACACTTCCTTATCCACACTGTACCGTGATCTACATAACCAATCTGCAAATGCTTTACACCTTCCACTCCCATTGGAAGTGTAGATAACAAGGAAACAACACCTTATCTGTTGTAACACAGGATCCCCGAACCACCACACCTAATTCGTTAATGTGCTATTCGTAAATGTATAATAGTTTGAAATGTAGCTACTGGATTACATATGTGGTATTTCTTTTTATAATAAAAGAGGGATGTAGTAATCTTTTAAAGCTAATGTTAATTGGGGATGCGAGTCATGTGACCTGAAGTGTTTGAGCATATGCAAGACAATTGTTAAGCTTGCGGCATAGCATGTCTGCCTAATTTGCCTTCCTTTACTAGACCTTGCTTTGGTACATTTTATAGCTACTACTCAATCACAACTTAATATTAGGGACTCAGTACGGAGAAGATAAAGTAAGAAACCTACAATCTCAGAGCTCAGAACTGAAGGCTGTACATAACTTTTGTAGAAATGCTACAGCAAACTTGCAATGTCAGGGTGGAGAGTGGGTCACACAAGGAAAATGTAATTTTCAACAGACAAGTGATATGAAATTTGTAGCACATTTCTATACCCATAATATCCACGGGGATTAGGAAAAAATGCATTCTTAAAGTATGCAGTATATGATAGCAGAAGTATCTTTTAACTGCATTTAAATCTTTAAGTGATAATTGTCAGTCACGGATGGATGAGCACAGCTGCTACACTAAATGGGCAATTATGACATCGGGAAGAGCATGGAGGAAGTTTTGACAATTATTTAAGGGCTACAGATTTGGGTACTTAACACCATTAAGCTAGATTGTTCTGAAGAGGGCTTAAATGTACAATGGAAGTTTTGTAGTAGCTTTCATTTAGCATAAATCAGAATAATTTAACGAAAAAGAAAAAAATGATTTAGTTTCCACAGAGGATGAGTAAGAATCTAGTAATTCACAAAACTCTAAATGAAGAAAAACTCCTTTATTATACTAGGCCGAATCATATACAAGGGGCACAAACTACAACGTCAGAAGATGCACCCTTGGACAAAGAAAATCAAAGTACTGTGACAGGTTCCATGACAGTCATTTTATGGTAAAAGAATAAAATATGAAACTATTAGAGTGAGTGTGATGCATTATTGCACCATACAACATCAAGATACAACAGCAAACATATTTCTGGAGTGAAATGGTGGAGTCAGAAAGTATATTTATGCACTTAGAAGGCAAGTCATCCTTTAAGTTATCTCATCAAATGTGTTTTTGTACTGTATATTTACTGTCTGCAAAGTTGCTGCTTAAAAAATCACAGTTCCAGTAAATATGTATCCATAAATATATTCTCTTCTTGTAAAGACAGATCCCTCAGGCCTAGGATAGAGGTCATATTATGATAACTGGAATTGCAGAGGGGGCATACATATATTTTCCCAACAGCAATGATGATGATGATGGTGGTGTGTGTGCGTGTGTGTGTGTGTGTCTGTGTGTTTGTACTATCAGCATACTATCTAACATCCTACACTCACCTACAGACACATGTCCATAGTCCCACACTATATTATCCTAATACCATCCACTCCTCACTCTCCTAAGTTGCCATCTCCTCCCAACTCTACAATCACGCACCTATTGCATACTTCCACTTCAAACATGTAGTTGTCAGCAATACCACTAACCACTTCAGGAAACACCTTCACATACTCTCCAAACTGTCACAAAAAGATGCATGTATATTATCACAGATTCTCCGTAGTGGTGATATACACCACAGTCCTGGGCCACATACTGCAGAACACACCATCATCCTACCATTCCACCACTTCCTCACATTAAAACTTCAAACCTTCTCCTTCTTAACAAGAGCCTTATAAGCCTAGTTAATAAAATCACAGAGTTTCATGCTGCCATTGCACAATACTCACCAGACATTCTTACAGCAACAGAAACTTGGCTAAAACTCCACATAAGAGACCCAGACATACTCCCACAATATTATAGCGTACACAGGTTAGACAGGATCAGGAAGGAGGGTGGTGGGGTTGCAATCTTCTCCAAAGATAACCTAAGTTTATGATAACAACTTTGAAGTCCTAGTAACACGGCTCAGAATCAACCCAAACAAAAATATTACCATAATTGCCACTTACATACCTCCCAACAATACTTCCACTGCCATTGAGGAACTCATAGCCTGGACAGCCTCAACCTACACCCATGAAACCATTATCACAGGTGACGTCAACTTAGACTGGAACACTACTGGTGATAACCCCTCTACCTTCATAAAGCTACATGGTTTCTCCAAAACAATCTAGTTTCCCACACGAATAGATAAAAATAGCAAAACAGAATCTATTTTAGACTGGTCACTTACTAACAATACCACCCACAACTATCTCTCCGGATGCCCTCCAAATAATTTAAGTGACCATAGACCTACCTACTTAATCCGTCATCAGCTCAACCCATCCAGAACCATAGTTTGCAAAGTCGTACGAAATACCAAAAACTTCTCCAATCAAGCATTTGTAGACGTGCTTAATAAATGCAACTAGACACCACTCCATCATCTCCAACTTGACCAGGCTGTAACATACTTCAATGACACATTTCTAGCTATTCTAAATAGCTTAGCACCAACTCATACATGCTATGTTAAAAATAAGACATTTCCCTGGATATCAAAAGAAACCAATAGACTTTAAAAACTAAGGGACAAAACCTGGTTTCAGTACCAGAAAACAAAAGACAATAAAACTCTGCTAGCATGCCAGCAGCACCACAATCAAACAAACAAAAAAAAACCCAACTCAAACTAGACAAAAAAAACATATTATACGTCTGTGCAAAACAAATATGAAAACAATCCCACAAAGTTCTGGCAAGCAATTAACTCGATCCTCCACCCAGGAAAAGCCACAAACCCAGAACCAACAACCAATAACCAAAGCGTGAGTATTGCCTCACAAATCAACACCTACTTTATAAACACCACCCTCTCCTTAGTTACAGTGTATGATTCTACCTCACCATCTCTTCCACCTAATGTGGAAACTAACAACTCTTTTGACCTCATACCTGTCACAACTAACACCATAAGAACAATGCTGAATAAACTGAAACCTTCTTCCTTAGCAGCTGACCAACTCCCCATTGAATACCTTAAACTTTCAGCTGATGCCATAGCTCTGCCTATCTCCATTCTAGTAAATAGGTCTATAGCAGAACACTATGTCAGAAAATTATAGAAAATTTCCTATATCACCTCTCTACATAAAGGAGGAACATCAACAGAATTAAACAATTACAGACCCATAGTCATCCTTTCCCCATGTCAAAACTCTGGAAAAATGTTTCCATACTCAATTACTACAATACCTGCTATCTCACAACCTTATCTCTCCCTCCCAATATGATTTCAGACTGAAACACAGCACCACCACAGACCTAATTAATTTCTCTAACACCATTAACAAACTGAGAAATTCAAACCAGCAAGTAGCATCAATCTTCATAGACATGTCCAAAAGCGTTCACCACTGTCTCCCATCAGAAACTCCTTAATACTCTTGCCTCACTAAACCTATCAAAGACTTCCCACTCCTGGTTCCTAAGCTATCTTTCTGACAGACAACAAGCAGTACGATGCAAATCCGAACTCTCACCACTTCTGCCTGTCTCAGTCACCAAGGGTCTATACTCGGACCCTTTCTTTTCACCATCTTCTCCAGTGATCTAGACTCATCCACAACACACACTAAAGTAGTTCAGTATGTGGATGATTCAACTTTAATCTGCTCAGCAGATACCTTTCTGGACCTCCAAATAGTAGCCCAACAAGCATTTAATGACATAGAAACATATCTAAGTAAATCACAACTAATCCTCAACCCCAAAAAGACACAGTTAATACTATTTACCAGTAGCAAACATTCACTGACCACACCCACACTTCCTTTCACCATTCTCTCAGCAAACAACACAGTCATCCAACCAGTTGAGCGTACAAAACCCCTCGGCATGATAACTGACAACAAACTCAAATTTGACCAACACACAGCCAATTAAGAAAGCTCACATCACACTTGGCTCACTGTACAGAAGCATGTCATTCCTCACTGACAATACCAGTCTGGCCATTTCCAGAATGTTCCTCCTCTCTATGCTCCTATATGCTTCCCCCTCTCTACCAACTTAAAAAAATCAGACTTAACCAAATTGGAAACTTGCTACGACAAAACAGCCTGCTTTGCAGCCAACCTTCCCCACCAAACCCACCATTGTATTGCTCTACATAAATTAAATTGGCTCGAGCTACCTAACTGCCTCCATCTCTACCAACTTAAATTCACACACAGTATCATCTTCCATCCTGACAATTTCCCATCCTGTTGTTCCCTACTCATACCCACGAAGTCTAAGATCTGTAGATAGAAACTTTCTCACAGTAAACAAAGCTAACAACACTCACGGTGTAGCCCTATTCTCAAATCAAATAGTCAAATTATGGAACTCTCTATCCCACACCTTCCAAAACACTCCTGAATCTACCAATTACAAACAACTACTGTTTGAACATCTATCCAAAAACTGGCATTGCTCCTGCACCAAACCTGACCGACAAGATATCAATACCTCTCTCAGCACACTGCCCACTCTTTATCTCATTTTCTACCTCTCCTCAGTGTTATTACTACTCAAAAAAAATATATATATATATATATATATATATATATATATATATATATATATATACTTAATATGTACACACAGCGGTAGCATTGTTGCCTCACAGCAAGAGGTTCTCCTGTTCAAGTCTCGGCTGGAGTGCCTTCTGTGTGGAGTCTGCATGTCCTCCCCACGGTCGAGTGGCCTCCAAAAGACATGCGTGAATGGGCATGCCTTCGCTGAAGGTTGGGCGTCGGGCTGGCAACTCGGCACCATAAAAATCTACTGCCAATCATTAGCAGACTGGAGTTCCACTATGGCGACCCCTAATCAGGAAAAGCCGAAAAGACAAACAACAACAACTAATTTTACTTTTCTCACAGTGATCTTCACCAAAATGCTCATGTTTTTCTTTTTCAGCCTGCATCTATTATAAAACTGTACTGAATACTACTTTTATAGACTAACTAGATGATGTGTATTCTTCACCTTATTGTATGTATACTATTGTACTATATAATTACTGTATTTTGCGTATATTTCTGTGAAGCTTTTCTCTCTGGGCCTTAACTGAAAATGGGCTTTTGGCCCAGTTGGACTTTCCCGGTACATAAATAAATAAAACTACCTCTAGGAAGGGGTTAATCAAAGAGGAACTTACCCCTAAAAGTTACAAACTAGTACAGTCCACCACAACTTCATATGAAATGAAGACAACTTGAACCATGCTATCAAAGTCCTGGCTGTAGTGTAATAACCGAAATCATGCTATCAAAGTCCTGGCTGTAGTGTACTAACTGAAATCGTGCTATCAAAGTCCTGGCTGTAATGTAATAACTGAAATCGTGCTATCAAAGTCCTGGCTGTGGTATAATAACTTGAGTCATGCTATTAAAGTCATGGCTGTAGTGTAATAACTGAAATTGTGCTATCAAAGTCCTGGCTGCAGTGTAATAACTTGAACCGTGCTATTAAAGTCCTAACTGTAGTGTAATAACTGTGTTTTCAAGGCTGACCCATCACTCTCCAAAAAAAGAACTAGTCCCAGCAACAACAATCACAACCCATTTTTGTAAGAGACGGTGTGACACAAAGCACACATATATATACAGATATATAGATATATACACCAACTATGGCATTGGAAGTCCATTCTCCCTATTGAAAAGCAATGCAATGTTGTATATGGTTCAAAGTAATAGTGCAGCAGTCGAGGACAAATTGGAATATCTCCACGAAATGAAAGTCCATGAATTATGCACAAACCAGGTTATGTGGCTACTATACATTGTCCCATATCTGGTTACATTTTCCATTAGAATCCAAAATAAAGTTCAGAAATAAAGATTCCTGAATGATCTGTTAGTCATTTGATTATAAGATGGCTTTTTGAGTACATATGTTTCAGTATGCTAAAAAATTGTCCATTCACTTAAATGGATTCTGCACTCTAGAATGTATCCTTGTCTGATGCCTTAAATTTATATGATATTCCTGTACCACAGATGTTCATTACACTTAACTACCCATGTCTATGGATCTGCTCTGGTGAACTGCATTTACTGAAATGCAGTGATTTTTTTTTTCACTTCCCGTTCCAAAGATATGAGAGTAGCCATCATTTCTACTCTACCTAAGGCATGACTGAGCTACACAAATGCTACCTTGGACTTAATTTTAAGGGTCTTTTTGACAACTTCCACTCTTCTGAGTCAAAAAGCACAGGGAAGTTTGGCTATCAGTTCAGTGGCTTGTGCCAGCAGAGAAATCTGGAAATGAAATATGCTGCACAAATAGTTATGGGTTCAGTGACCCAAGGAGACAGATTTATTGATTCATTTGCTTAAATTTTGCACAACCTTGGACTTTTTTTCTGGGAGCAACCAAAGAATTATGTTGCTCAGACACAAGTTGAGCGGATAAAATCAAAGAGGAATCAGCTTTTTGATCCTAAGATGCCTTAGAAGTGGAACTACCCAAATCTAGGTTACACTAAGAAATAAATATGGAATCCATGATAAAAAGATCAAAGCTGGAAATGTCCCAGGCCTCTGGCTTTGTCCGCAAAAGATTAATAAGAGATGTATGATCATTGTAGAGCTGATTTCATTAGTCTGAGAGGTTCAGCAGAGGAGTGAGTTTTCAGAAAAACAAGAACACGCATAAGAGACAGAAGATTCATTATCCAAGTCATTATCAATCACAGGGACCTACCGCCACCAAAACACTACAATGGCCCAAGAATCAAAAAGGGTAAGATATGTCACATTTGACTGTCACAGTTAAAACTGCTTTGCATTCCTCTATAGGAAGGAGGGAAGGAAGGAGGCTATGAGCATTTAATAGCAAATGTGATGCCAAAGTAGTACATGATGACAGAATCATACCTAAATGTTGGATAATTATCGTGTGCAGACAGTCAGCTATATTCCAATGCAAACTGAAAGGTTATCAAAAATCTGTCATGGAAATGGGAAAATCTGATGGCCAGAAGGCAGGCCTAAAAGGGACTGCAGTGTCTGTCTCAATACTCTGATGACACATCAACCATGAAGGGGTGCCGAAATATTCAATCTCCCAGGTCGAAATTCATAATCATAACCAGAGAGCATAACAGTCTGCTATTCTACGTCCCCTGTGAATGAACAGAGGTGGCACCAGCACACTACATCGTGGCAGAGTGTCCTTATGCTCAACCTCATTACCTTCAGAAAATGAGATGCAGTACTATAACCTCTATCCAGATGATGATGACATTCCTGGTGCTAAAGCAGATGAGCCCATCAAGAGCTTAGTGGACTCTGAAGAGTTGCCAGTCTTGGTCTCTGGGTTCCTCATCCGCTACCACTCATGTTACTGCTGGGATCCATAGATAAGACTTCAGGGTCTCCTCCATCAGTGCTACGCATTCCATGATGATGAAAACCTTCTGGCTTTCTTGTCAGCTCCAATAAGTCATGGAAATGAAACCCCTACAGCAATAACAGCACATTATGATGTAACCTGATCTCACACAAAAAAACAATATCTTCTTGGTGGTTTTGACTTTGATATGAAAAAATAAAGTCACTGTCAAGACTCATGTTTTAAAGAATGGATATGAGAACTTTCCAGTAGTATAAATAAGGCACAGAGCCAAACAGCATGACTGACGGAAAAGAACAAGATATTATTTGGGGATGATGTATCCTTTCTTCCTGATACTTTGAAGCTATGTGTGAGCCAAAGCTCAAGATTCTGAATGAACTACGTGAAAGACTGAAGAATGAAGTACTTTAATTATACACATAGTACAGGAGGCATCTCAAACTATTATCGTAAATTATCTATCTATAAAGCTGTTTTATCCGTGGTAGTGGTGCTGCGGTAGCGCTGTCGCCTTACAGCAAGACGTTGTCCCACTCGATTCTCAGCTAGAGTGTCTTCTGTGTGGAGGCATGCGTGAATGGGCGCGCCTTAGTTGAAGGTTGTGCATCAGGGCTGGTAACTCGGCACGTAAAAATCCACTACCAAAACATTAGCGGACCGAAGTTCCGCTGTGGCGACCCCTAACCGGGATAAGCCGAAAGACACAACAACATCCATCTATAAAGCTGTTTTAAATGGCATGAATTTATGATCCAGAAAATAATGCTTACCTCCCGCTGAAAGAAATTCCACGCATGTGTCAGCCACTGGTATCTGGGTAAACCATAGTTTGGCATCCTTGCTTTCAAGCTGACCATATCAGACCACTGCACTGGAGTCTGAAATAAAATATATTTAATAACATCAATATTTGTAAAGAAAAAATATATTTAATAACATCAGTATCTTCCAAATGGCAGCACAGTGGTGCGGTGATCAGTTCCAAAAACGTACAGTACTTGGCTCTCTGGTTCAGTATTTGGCTGGAGTGCTTTCTGTATGAAGTTTGCATTTCCTCATCAAGTCTGTATGGGTTTTCCCAGTATCTCTAATTTTCACCCTCATCCCAAACACATATCAAAATGTAAACAGGTTATCCCCTAAATTGCCCTTAAGTGTATGTAGTGTGTGTATGTGTGAGTGATTTTACAGAGTAGCTTTTCCTTATGCATGCTGTTTGCTGGAAAACTAAAAAATGTGTGAAACTGTGGATATCAGAAGAGAAAATCTTAATATATACTCACTTTAAAAGTCTTCAGCTGATCTGTTTAGTATGCATCCATTATCCTAAGATATATTTTAAAAAAATAATGACATTTCAAATCCAAGGAGACCAAAACTATCCCTTTATATTTATTCAGCAAATGTTTATTTTCCACTCATCTAGTTACCAACAATCTTATCTTATTCAGGGTCACAGATGACTCTTCCATTAAACATTCAAACAAGAAAACATATGGCAGTCTTTTTTTATGCAAGAGGCTGTTCAAATCAGTTTTCTCAGGAAAATATTGAAATGTTTTCTTTTTCTCCTTAAATAAAACTGCTAGTCTCTGGCTAGTCTAGGTGTTAAGAGAATTTCTTGCTCTTTTTGTGGTTTTGAAATGCCCACGAAGGGTGGAATTACTCTTACTTGAGTATAGCATCCCTTCTCCATGATGTTGAGGACCCATTGGTCCCTGGTGATGGATTTAAACTGGCTCAGGAAGAAGTAGAGTTTTCCTGCTAGTGGTTTCCGGAAGGAACAGGAAGGGGTAAGGAAAGAAGATGTAGAACATAGCCACAGTTGCTCTTCATGTTGGGTGGGTTCCTTGGAGCTCCCTGCCCTTTGAGATTGTTTTGGTTGCCATCTCCTAGATTGCCTTGCTTTTTTCCCCCAAAGGAAAGCCTTCCCTTATCTTGACTAGGTGGGAAGAGCCAAGGTTTTGAAGGGATACTCCTACTGTACCTTGGGGTCGGAGACAGGTACATTTGTACATATTCATATGTAGTACATGCAATGTGCTGATTACACTCAGATCTTCCGAAAAAGACAAATCACTTAAGCACTAGAGTGGTACAAGAGCCAACCTTAAAAATGTTAAACATCCCCTGCTACAGTTGTTAAGGCCGGATCTTGGGCTAGGCAGTAAAATCTGCCAGTACAAATGACAGAAGCAGAATAAAAGATTTGTTTTTGCCTGTTATCCATCAGTAAAATGTTCTTAACTTCCTGTTCTAAACTTAGAAATTTAACAGAAAAACAGGATGTTTGTTTAGTCTCAAACCTAACTGTATGTCATTATTTATTGCCTTCAATTCTCAGCAATTTGTCAGAAAACCACGGATTTTATGAAGAACACAGCCAATGCATGAGGCAAAAATATGGCATTCTGTGAAAATCTGGAAAGTTGAGATGCATGGAAGATGAGTGTAAACATAAAAAACTGTGTTACACTATCTTTCTAAAAGCACTCACTAAGTGTTCTATGGTTTTGAAAGCTGGTAAAACACTTAGCGTTTTTTTTCCCTTTTTATTGTAACTTCTAAAAGGGATAAAACTCCATGCACTACTAAAAATTATGAATGGTTCACTCTTACTAACCTAATATTATGTGTTCTTAACATGGATGCCATGATTTATCTTCTGAGCTTCACTCCCAAGGTGAATTTCTTGGCATCCATACCGAGAATACATAATAATGGGCTTAGCATCAGTGAACCACTCATAATTCTCTATATTTTATATTAATATGAATATATATATATATTTATATATATATATATATATATATATATATATATATATATATATATATATATAGCTCTACTTCAGTAGATCGAACTTTTACAAATTCGAACCACATATGGCCGAGACCATATGTTCGAACTTATAAAAGTTCTAACACTGAAGTAAAAAGAAAAAAACCCCAAAAAAAACAAAACTAAATGTCTACTTAAATATACCAACTCCAAGATCGCACTACATTGAGGAAATGGGAAATCTTCCCATTATGCACTGTACGGAGATCTCCGATCGAACTTTTACAAGTTCAAACATATGGTCTCAGCCATATGAGGTTCGAACTTGCAAAAAGTCGATCTACTGAAGGGGACACACACACACACACGCACACACACACACATATATATATATATATATATATATATATATATATATATATATATATATATATATATATATATATCTAGATGTAGATACATATCTCTATATACATACACACACAGATATATATATATATATATATATATAGAGAGAGAGAGAGAGAGAGAGGGAGAGAGGTATACCTCTCAACCTCTTAGTGCAAGAAATCTGGACAAAGCCTGACATAATGGGGGGGGGGGGACAAAGGCCAAAAATAGAGACACATTTTAAATATTGCTTTTATAAACTTAGAAAGTTGCTAGGATAACAGGATTTGTGTTAGCATGCATTTTCTTAATGATATATGTCATTATTTAGTGACTTTAATCATTAGATCATCCCAGTGATTTGTCAAAAAACACAATTTTTATGAGGAACAGACAAAAAAATGAGGCAAAAATCTGGAGATTCTGCAAAAATCTATACAGTTGAGAGGTATGGAGAGGGGGGAGAGTGACAGAGAGCGAGAGAGAGAAGAAACCTCATTTCAAACACAGAAGGATTTATGCATACCAGTGAATGAACTTGCAGCAAATAGCAGGTGACAAGAGTTTATAATAAGAGGGATGGATGACCATTGCAGTATCTTTGTTGTCCAAGAACACAAGACCTTGGTGCTGAAGTAGTACTATGTGACAGGAGAGCTCTTTTAAAAGGAAAGTCACCTGATGGGTCTGTTCAGAGCACCATTCAAAGCTTCATATGACCTTAGAGATGTTCTCCTGAGTACCAGAAGCGACTCATTCAGAGATTTAGCCTTCTAAGTAGGTATGTATATAGAAATGTGGGAAAATTCTGGAAATGGATTCCAAAAATCTAGTATCAATGCAGTATTCACATCTGACAGCTGCATGACACTAGAGTTGTTACATGTACAGTCATATAAATTTGTACCTGTTGGTGCAACCAAATATTACTAGCTAACCACATTATAGATTCCAAACCAACTCTGAGTTACTCTGTAAAATGTGATGATGCGCCATGTGAGCGTGCTGTCTTGCACAAACACATGTTCGTGCAAATCCCCATATGTGTACCTTTGTAATATCTGAAAACTACATAAATGAGAATGCTTAATTTCCCTCTGGTTACCTGTAGCTACCGTTACTTTTCACCTAACTATGCTCTTTTGGTAAGAATACCATACATACTACTTCTGTGACTTAAGTTAGACAGTTTTTATTAAGGAGAAGATTGCACTGTATGTCAGGGCTATGTGAGAGTGCTGAGGTTGGGCCTTGCTGAAAGACTGTCCTCTACTCATATTTCTTCACTACTGAACATTAATATTTTCCTATGTTAGAATATGGTTAATATCTAAACCAAAATTGCTAAGGATGAAGCTACCAGGTAACAGGAAAAGAGGAAGGCTTAAGATAAGGTTTATGGATGTGGTGAGAGAGGACATGCAGGTGGTTGGTGTGACAGAGCAAGATGCAGAGGACAGGAAGAAATGGAAACAGGTGATCTGCTGTGGTGATCCCTAACGGGAACAGCCGAAAGAAGATGATGAATGACAGGCATTTGAATTTTACACTTCATATTCTTCACAAAATAAATGATAAAACAAAACCTTTTATTCTAGCAATTTTCTAAGTTTATAAGATCAGTATTTGAAATGTGTCCCTATTTTGGGGCTGTATTCCCCCATTATTGGCTTTGTCCAGGTTTTTTGTGCTAAGAGGTTGAGAGTTATGGTGAGAAGTGAGAAATGAATTCAGTAAATGATATCCATTTAAGTTTCAGTCTTCCTATCTTTTAGGAAATTGATGATCTGGCATAATGGCATGTTGCTCTGACTGTACTGCACAAGGTCCTGGGTTCAAGACTTGGCAGTGAAATGCACAATGGTAACATAGCATTTTATTCTAGCAACTTTCCAAAATTATACAAGCAATGTTTAAAATGTGTCCCTGGTTTTTGGCCTTTTGCCCCCCCCCCCCAAAAAAAACACTAAAATTGAAAATAAGTGCGAGAAGCTGTGAAAGATGCCTATGGCTTACACTACTGTCATTCTATTTATATATATGTATATAATATATGTATGTATGTATATGTATATATATATATATATATATATATATATATATATATATATATATATTTATATATATGTGTGTGTGTAAGTACACTTTTATGATGGAAATGTTCTGAATTAGGCACTTTTGTCATTATTGGTTCATGCATTTTATTTCACTGCCTACTGGAAAAATGTTCAAACAATAAATTTAAAATACGCTCTGTCTAACAAATGTGCTGTATTATACAAGGAATATAATTTAATAAACTCAGACAGGTGTATCAAAGAATGCATGTATGTTTCTTGTTTTGTGTGCAAGGGGCCTATGATTTGAAAACAGCCCAAAGGTAATCTTTATCTACCACTGACCAGATGCATTTTCTTTGGATGTGGTGTGGGTTTCAATGCTGTTTCAATGAATGTGAGTTTCAAGGGCAGAGAAGTTTTAATGCAAGGTCTGTTTTCATTGTGAGACAGTATTGCTTTGTTTAGCAGATGTCTATTAGTGTTTGTGCATTGTGCTGTAAAATGTAAAATTAAAATCCAAATAATCATTGTAGAAGTAAAGCAGTATGCACACATTAGTGTTTATGGTCAATGGGGCGAAATAGCCAAGTAATGGGACATTGGCTGCAGGGGGACTCTGGTGCCATATTTTGGTTGTCTGTTCTTTAGTTTACATTTGAAAGGTGGTATCCCACAATTCCATTGGAGTAATTATGTATGCAAATTTTACATTAATCAGCGTACATATTTGTACCTATTTTTCATGGGCCTTGTCCAGATTTTTGATGTTTCCAGGTTGAGAGGTATGTTCGCTATACTTAAAATCAGGGAATCTTGTTGAGTTGACAACAGGAAAGAATGGCAAGGTTTAAGGGCTACAAATGCTCTGCTATTAGGGTGCACAATGTCATGATGTGCAGCACTAGAGGGCATATACCCCTTCCCCAAGTGTGAAAACTTCAGAGAAAAAATGCTAACTTAGACAGGAAGAAAGGATAGTCCATTCACAGCCCTGCACAGAATGTTGCTCTAATGTTAGGCTACTGTTTTTTATAAAGTCCCCTACTTCTGGTTTCTGTTTTGTAAAATACTCAATTCAGACAGCTCTGTGACAGGAACTCACATTTGTTAGGCAGTAGTAAGACAAATGACAACTAGAAGGGTCCCACTGATAAGTATGATTTAGAAATAGCATACAGATATGCCAATGCAGCATTCTGTTCCACAGCAGCCTGCTCTGTTACACGAAGCCTGCCTGCTACACACAAATGTACACTAAATGCTGTTTTATATTTGTCTCAGTGAAATGCATTTATACCTGTTGGTTTGTACACATGCTAACATCCATACCTCTCAACCTCTTGGCTCAAGAAATCTCGACAAAGCCACAATTAATTGAGGGACACAGGACAAAAATAGGTATAGATTTTAAATATTGCTCCTATACAAGGAAAAGTTTCTAGAATAACAGATTTTGCATATTCACACATTTTCTAAGGGATATGAAGTGTGAAACTGAAATGTCTGTCATGATTTAGTGACTTTAGTCCTCAGAAATTTGACAGAACAAGATAAATTTTATTTTTTTTTACTTTTTGTTTGATTTTACAAACAATAATTTATGTAGATATCTAGCAAATGAACAAATAAAATACAGTAAACTATAAACTATATACAATCATCCACAATAAAATCACTCGTATTATATAATACCATTAATATTTATCCAGTAAATTTTGTAACTTTTGCCAAGCTAAACATTTATGAATCATATGAGATGCCCTTGTAAAAATAGTTTGCATTTCTTTATTACATACACACTTAGCTATACTCATGAAATTGCTAAATAAGCGATCATGTTTGATCTTCCAGTGTATTGTCATTACTTTTCTAACAATGGCCAAGATAAATTTTATGATAAACAGACCAAAAATATCTTGGCAGTCTGTGAGTATCTGGACAGTTGAAAGGTATGTTCACAACTTTGATGCTAACTTACCACAAAGAGATCTTCTACAATATTTTAATTGGTTGCTATCAAACATTATTCTGCGGTGTATCTCATTTCAGTTGCTGTAATACTCACTGTTCAGGCTGATGAGGAGTGCAACTTCCTTTTTTTTGTTACAGCAACTATCTATTGCAGATCATCTGTGTTAAAATTGTTAAAATGATAAATGCTTGAGGTGCAAACCATGATGCATTGCTAAATATTGCCACTAGAGGGCAATGTGCATTACAGTTTACAGTGTTTTCTAACATTAGAATATTAACTACACATGACCTGCTACAGACAGGCTCTCTCAGATTCACTATATTTATTTATTTATTATTTATTTTTTTGTACTAATTTGTTTGTATGTATACTTTTAGCTGTTTATTGCTTTCTCATAATCAGGCTGATACAACAGGTGGGAATCCTTTTTCAGTAGAGACCTGAAAAGATGGGCTGCAGTTATACTTAGAAAAATGAAACACACACACACACACACACACACACACACACACACACACACACACACACACACACAATACACATATACACACACACATTACACAAAATTTACAATAAGTAGTATGATGCTAGATCATTTCAATACCAGATCAGGCCAACTCACCTAAAAAATGCCAGATGTTCACTTAATTGTATTACAGTTTTTAATATGTAAATGGTGTAGATATTAAAACAAATAAAAAACAAATACAATAGGAATAAAAAGTCTTATGGCTTTTCCCGGTTAGGGGTCGCCACAGCGGAACGGTCTGCTCATGATTGGCAGTGGATTTTAAGGTGCCGAGTTGCCAACCCGACACCCAACCTTCAATGAAGGCACACCCATTCAGGCTCGCACCTACCTGCATATCTTTAACTTCACTTGACCGTGGGGAGGACATGCAGACTCCACACAGAAGACGCTCCAGCCAAGAAATGAACGGGAGAACTATAAATATTCAAATAACATAGAAAACACCTCATGCACACATGCCTCAACTTGATGACTGATGTAGGGCATTTGGCCACGTGCCATTCACTGAATGCATTCTGTATGCCAGGTATTGAATGATATAACTAAAAGCAGACAAGGAATTCCCTCATTTGTACTTCTTCATGACAAAGGATTTTAAGCTGAGAAGAATGGCTACAGCATTGCTACCTTGCTTCACCTGACAGATTATGCCATCTGAGTAGCTTCTGTTTTTTTTTTTTTTTTTTTTTAACCTAGTCCATGTGGCACAATGGCACAGCGGATAGCATTGCTGCCTCATAGCAAGAGCTTCCTCAGGTTAATTCTCGGCTATGGTGCCTTCTATGTGGAGTCTGCATGTCCTCCCTGTGTCTGCATAGGTTTCCTCTGGGCACTCTGGTTTCCTAAATAGGCAATAGGTGTGAGTGTGTGTACAAGTGTGTTGTGTGGAAGAACAACTGTGGCAGTGCTAGACACCCAGTGGTGTGAAACTTGGTTCTAGATGATTGCCACTGCTGACACCATGACGCCATGTACAAAATGGGAAAAAGGGTTGTGAATGGGTGGACTTATTTCTAAAGCTGTAATGCTTTTCTGAAATTACAGCATACTCAGCAAGAAAATCTACTGGTTGGGTTGGCACCCACTTTTTAAAGACTTTAGCAAGAAGGAGCTTTGCAGACATAAGGGTCTACAAATGGACCCACTGTTGGGCATTCAGCTTTATCCTTGGCTATAACACTAGTTTTACATAAAATGGTAAGCATGTCCTTTAGTTTAGCTTTTTCTTACAGGAAGCTTTACAGGCCCAGTAATATTGTCACCTATTAGCTAAATGTTTTAGCATGCACTGTCTTTATTTTCATTTGATGTTTTCAAAGCTTTATTTACCGGTGAGTCACGCTGAAACAATGGAAATTAAACAATTTTAGTGAATGTGAAACTTCCATACAAATGGATGAGGGTTTTAACAAAAGGTCATGATGGGATATGTGACTTGCAATTAATTCTGGAACCTAAGGAAAGAGCTAATCCCTTTGGACACATGCTGCTATGTTAGGACAAGGAAAGGATTTTCATTATTTACAGGACGTCTAATAGTAAAGTCTTCATTCTTCTCCTGATGCCTTCAGAGTGCAACAGGATTGAAAAATTATTAAACATACTACAACACAAACAAGTCAAAGCAATAGAATTCCAGTGAAAGTTGCTTTAACTATCATAACTGACTGGATCAATTACTGCAGCCAGAATTGATTTATTTATTTACTTACATTTGTTGACCAGGAATGTCCGACTGGACATAGGTCCATTTTCAGCAGAGGCCCGGGGAGAAAGCTCCACAATTAAAATATACAGACAGTAGTTACATTGGATTTACATAGCAAATAACAATTTGATTAACATAGCAATTAACAATTACAAACATAGTTATAGATGAAGAACATAGTACATCAGTAGACAACTAGAATCTTTATCTGCGAAGTACATAACAGACATTAACAATTGTTAACAATAAGAAGTTCCTGCTGTATAATAAGTACTAGGCTTATGAGCGTCCGAGCTTGCTATAATCAAGGTAGTTAGTGGGGTGGAAGGAAACGTAGTGGGTGGATGATACTAGAGTGGAAGTTGCAAGGGCATAGCCAGCATGTTTTTAGGTGCGCTTTTAGTAATGTTTTGAAGTGAGTAAATGATGGCACGGAGGTAATTGTGGGTAGGAGGGAGCTCCATAATTTGGCTATGGTGCAAGAGAATAGTGCTTCACCAGCAGAGTTATTGGCTTTAGTGATCTGCAAGTGATTTTTGTTGCTGGATCTTAGTGGTCTGGTGGTGCAATAAGGTTGGAGTAGATTCTGGAGGGATGGGACATTTAGTGGATGGTTTACTAGTTTGTGGGCGAGTGTGAGTTGATACCACTGAAGGAGGTGAGTGAGTTCAAGCCAGCCCGGTTCAGCAAGTGAGAGACAGTGGTGACTACGGTAGGATGCCCCTGTGGCGAATTTGGCGATTTTGTTGTAGCAGGTCTTTAGCTTGTTTAGAACGCATTGCCTTAGGTTGGTGTATATTGGAGAGGCATAAAGTAGGGTGGAGATAAGGTGGGAATTTGCTACTGAAATCTTTGCTCCTTTGGTTAGAAGTTGCTTATTTCTGTATAACGCTCCTAGTTTTTTGTGGACTTTTTTATGGTCATGGATATGTGAATGTCAAATTTTAGTTTATTGTCTATTTCCACTCCTAGCAATTTGGTGTGTTCTGTTGGGTGTATAGTGGTGTTGTCTTTTGCTGTGATGTTAAAGTGAGAGTTGTTTTGAGTATGTTTGGTGGGTTGGAAGATGAGTAGTTTAGTTTTAGAATAAGAATAAGCATGTTCATTTGCTAACTGACTTTGCAGATAGCAGCAAACAATAACAAAGTATCAAAACACAGATTAGATACAATCAACCAATAACAAAGTATCAAAACACAGATTAGATACAATCAACCAATAACAAAATATCAAAACCCAGATTAGATACAATCAACCAATAACAAAGTATCAAAACCCAGATTAGATACAATCAACCAATAACAAAGTATCAAAACCTAGATTAGATACAATCACATTCAGTTATCATGACATACTTGGACTCCTTACGTTCACCATCCAAAATTTGATTACTATGACCATGACATCTGTTTTAACTTAATCAGTATAAGGAAACCAACTAAAATATTCCGGACTTTTCCAGAGGAGATTACTCTAACATTAATGAAATCATATTGAAAACAAACTGGAGGACTATATCCAACTCCTGCAATCTTGCAAAAGAAATAACAATGGATTTAGCATTATTATTGCGTACATTCAAAAACCATATCCTCAGATCACACAAGTATATAAGCAAATTATAAAATCAGTATATTATGTAAGAGGAAAGCAAGAGGGATCAAATAGCCTTCAAAGAGAATCCAAACTCTGATGATAAATGGAGGTTTAAAATAACTCAAAAGAGCACAATAGTTGCATAAAAAACTTCATGGCCTAATTGTAAAATTTGTCTAGTCACTGAAGTAAAGGGGATCTAGACTAGATACCTTAATGAGGGAATCCAAGTCAGTTCCTCACACAATGCAGCCCACCCACCAAATTATGACAAACACACCGCAGACTGTAAGAATCAACTAAGCTTAAGACAAACTTACACAATGGCCCCGATCTTTCCAGAAGCATACATAAAGACACATAAGGAGACACAGCCAGTACTATATAATACAGATGCTCTGCATGCTATCTGTTTCAGCCAGTGACATGCAGTACCTTCCAAAAGTAAGATTCAGACAATGTAGATTTGCTCAATGGTTCCATGTCATGTTACCAGCTGAAGGCAATAAGAGTATCTTCTTAATTTATAACAGAAAATAAAAACAAAGCTGGAATTAGCCAATCCAGAGCCCTATGGCATCCCCCAATCTGTGAAGAGCCAAAAAAAAAAACGCTCCTCAAGGGGAACCTCACACTTTCATTTTAAATTGTACCAAGCACTTCAGCCTGAACACAAATGCATTCATTTCTGAATGCCGGTCATGTATTAATGATGCTCACCACATCCTGCTTTTCACAGAACTTACTGCATCACTGTAAATCTTATAATCTAATACTCATTGATAGGGTCTTGTCACCCTCCTTTAAAACACCCATTTTCCTTATTTCATTCAGGAATCCATGCACTTCTTTCTTCCTCAATAAACAGCATTGTTTAATTATTCAGAGCCTTTCTGAGTTTTCTGTTCCTTATAGGTTCATAGGTGTGTACTAGCCTAATGGTCCTGGGGCCTTTATAAGCCTAGCCCATAGAAGTGCCCTAGCATTGTGCTGCCAGGCAATAGTTCTCAGTGCCTCTATCAGGTAGAGCCACTGGAGTGATCCCCGGGGTGAACTTTCTATTACCCATCCACTCATCAAGATTTCTCTTGAAGAGGGACAGTGAGGTGCTCTGCTTAACATGTATGGGAAGTCTAGTCCAGAGCATGGGCAGTCTCTGGATGAGGAACCTGTCCCTCCAGCATGTTCTGTTGATTGTGGTAATGAAGTCTCTGGAGCGTGTGAGGTGGAAGGATTGGGATTTCTTTAGATGTAGCATTTCTAACAGAGCTGGGTCAGACATGGCTTCGTAAGTCAAGCAAAGATCGCCTCTAAGTAGGCGATATGAGGCAGAGAATAACTGGAGTCTTTTGCATTTGTCAGTGTAGGACATGTTTAATGCATAGGATCCTCTTCGTGAGATACTTCTGTGGCCTCTCCATCTGTTGCAGGTGTCTAGTGAGGTACATGCCAAATGGGGCATTATACTCAATGACTGGTCTAATGAGGGCAGAGTACAGAGAAACGATGACCTCTTTCTTCCTGGATGCAAAACCTTTGGTAATGAGATGTGCCACATAGAATGACCTTCTGACCACAGTGGCAATGTGGTGGTCAAAGGAGAGGTTGCTGTCAACCTGTGTCTCCATATCTCTTATAAAACCTTCTGTGTTCAGTGGGCTCCCATTGATGTGATAATTAGTGGGAAATAAGTTTTTACCAAAGGGGATGATGACACATTTTTTGGCATTAAGCTTAAGGCCATGGTTTTGACACCAGTCATTGGTCTCAGTGATGCCTTTCTGTAGGATATCTGCATCACTTTGGGGAGTTAGTAATGGCTCAAAGCTTGCAGTTGTCTGCGAACTTGGTCAGCCAGAGTCTCTTTGTGTTGGTCTGGACTTCTGAGAAGAAGATGCCAAACAGAAGAGGACCCAGAATCCAGGACCTATCCCCGTGGGACTCCAGTCGTGACTGGTCAGCAGTCTGACTTGGAGTCTACTATTTTCACACCGTGTGTTCTATCTGTGAGCCAGTTTGCAACCCACCTAGTGATATAAGGGTCGATGTCTAGTTTGATGAGTTTATCAATAATTCCCAAGTGAGAAACGGTATCAAAGGCCTTGGCCAGATCAAGGTAAGCTGTATGCACTGCCTTACCTTCATCCACAGCCCTGGTAACTGACTCAAAGAAGTCAACCAGGTTCAGCAGGCATGATCTCCCTTTCACAAAGCCAAGTTGCGTGGGGTTTAGAGTTTGGAGATTTCCTATATCTTTGTTAATCAGGTCCATGATGATGCACTCCATAGCCTTACATATCAGACTCATCAGGTTAATGGGGCGATAATTCCCAGGGTCTGTAGTCACTCCCCCTTTATGGAGAGAGATGACTGTAGCAGTGTGCCATTCAGTAAGGAAACAGTCTGAGGTGAGACTGTGATAGAACAGGGCACACAGGTGTGGTGTCAGTTCACTTTGTAGTTCATGTAGAACACAGCCAGCTACATTGTCGGGTTCCATGGAAGCTGTATTCTTGGCCTTGGACAATGCAGCTTAACCTGTGCAGCAGAAACGCTGGGTGCCTGACAATGTACTGGTATTGTGATTAGTCCTTTGGGGGGGGTAAAGTTGGCACTGAAACTGTCGGCCAGTATATTGGAAATATCTGTTGGCTCAGTATAGGAGGCACCATTGTGCAATAACTCAGAGCAATTCTAGGTATTGCTGTGGAGGTTCTTGATATAAGTATATAAGGCTTTGTAATTGTTTTTAGTGTCTGCTGCAATTCTGCCTTCATAGCTGGCATCAGAGGATTTGATGAGGGATCTCAACTTTTTGTTGAGGCTAATAAGGGAGTTTTTCCAGTCTTGGCAGGGTAGTTGAAGTCTCCTAGTATGAGAATGTTGGGTTGGACCTTGATAGATTCCAGGGTGCTTGGGAACATGGAGTGAGAGTCTAGGGACATGGTTGGGGACCTATAGCAGGCAATGACCTGAATCGCCATCTTACCCAATGTTAGTTGTATCTGAAGTATCTCAGATGTGTTATGCCGGGCTACTAGTCTGGAAGTGTACATATCCTTTATGAATATGGAGACACCACTGCCTTTGGAGCTACGGTCCATGTTTCGGGGCCAAAAGGTGTGGAATGAGTTATAGCCTGGTAGCACAGGGAGGGATTTCTGCTGCTTTAAACCAGGTCTCCATTACAGCACAAATGTCGATGTTCTCCATTTTGAGGAGTGCTTTGAGTGAGTGAATCTTGAGATTTAGACTTCTAGCATTGAGCAGTATGACCTTCAGATTGCATTTATTTATAGCTGTTACAGTGGTAATTTGGTCTTTGGAACACTGTCTAAAAGGGCACTATAGAGGTGGCAAGAGCCATAGCCAGTGCTCGGAAGCCCAGGGGCAAAGAATCAAGGTCTGTCAATCATGTCATCCCAAGCAGACAGATACTGGATCCCCTTAGAATGACACAAGAAACTTAGCCAGTTGTTGAAGTTAATCATTTTTGTTTGTAGTGCGGTATCATTCTGGGTGACAGTAGGATACTTCTCAGAGCTAGGGTCATACATGCCTGGATCACATAATCCAAGAGCTCCACCATGTCTCTTTTCATGTAGTCCAGGGAGGTGCGTCTCAGGTCATTCACACCCACATGGACAATGACAGAATCATACTTGTACTTGTGGAGTGACCTGAGTGCGTGTTATGTGTCGGATACTGGCACCTGATAGACAGCTGACTGTTACGTTCTCCTTATTCAACCTACTAAGTTGGACATCTGTGTGTCTCACTACTGAGTCACCTATGATTAGTGCATTGGGCAATATGTTTAGCCTTAGAGGATTAGGTTGAGGGGCACACTGTAGAGGTGAGCTATGTGTCCTGTGGTTTGTGCTGTGTTGTGGTGGTCGACTGCATTTCTGTCTTGGAGGTCTCTGCTGTTTGGGTAAATTTCTATTGAGAGCCTCCATGAAGGTGAGTGTGTGGTTTGTGTTTTTATGTGAGAGATGTGATGGTGGGTGTTCGGGAGGGCTATGTGTTCCATGTGGTATGGTGCAGGTGTTGACCTTCTCCTCTTGACCAGCTAGTCCGGTCTTGGCTGAAGAGTGCGTAGCTTCCAATTTGGTGATATAAGTGCGTCTCTCACAAGTCTGAGTGTTGGGAGGTAAAAGGGAGAGTTGCCTGTGTACATGAGGCAGTTGCTACACTGCCTCAGAATGCCCGAATGCATCAGGTTAATAGGGGAAAGCACAGGGAACTGCCCTTTAATCATGCCAGGAGGGGTGGTCATAACTACTAAGCACTGGAGCTATTTCTGTGAAGAACAACTAGTGCTGATTGCACTTAGGTGTGCTACAATAATTGCTACAAAAACCTGTTGAAGTGCAAAGTGATTAAGCTGTTTGAAGTGCAAGAGAGAAAAAACTAGCAAGATGCAAGGGAAAAACTGAAGAGCAGACTTTTTGGCACCAGTAATAGTTGACCTCAGCCCGGCGCCACTAGGCAGAGCTTAAACAAGCGTAAACCCGTGCAAAGCTAGGCTTTTAAACCAGAAAGTTGAAAGGGATGGAAAAACTGCTCAAATGGCCAATAAACTACAATTTCTGGACCAAAAGCCACTCCTCCTGTGGTAGATAGGCTACCTAACGCTTACCACTCCCACTGATAAGCTAGAAGGCTTCCCTTAAACACAGAAAGGCTTGGGGGGCTCAGAAGCATACAAACAGTCCTGGATACAGCAAATTTGTATCTGGACTAGACTAGTTACAGGAAAGGTGTGAAACAAGCACAAACGCGGGCTTAGGTTCATAGATAGGTTCATAGATTAGTACTAAGTTAACTGCCCTTGCGGGCCATTTTAAGCCTAGCCAATTATCCCTTGTGAGACTCAAACCCTGCACCTTGTGTTTGTAAGGCAAACACCTTAACCATTAGGCCACCCTCCCTTTAAACCAGATAGTTGAAAGGGATGGAAAAACTGTCCAAACGGCCAATAAACTAAAATTTCTGGGCCACAAACTACTCCTCTTGTGGTAGATAGGCTACCTAATGCTTACCACTCCCACTGATAAGCTAGAAGGCTTCCCTCCAACACAGAAGGGCTTGGGGGGGCTCAGAAGCTTACAAACAGTCCTGGATACAGCAAATCTGTATCTGGACTAGACTAGTTACGGGAAAGGTGGGAAACAAGCTTAGAACTTTTTTTTACAGAAATGCAGCTAAAACAGCAGTAAAAACAATTGAAATGCAGTGCAAACTAGCACACTTGTAGCAATATTAAAACAAATGCAGTTTAAATAAATGCAATTAAATTAAAAAATGACTAAAAACAAATGCAGAAAGCAGCAAATTAGGAAAAAAGTCAAAATGAAAGCACTTTGAGTATCTCTTTCTCCTTCCTGACGCTATTGCCGTCTGCAGGACATCAAAACTGGATCCACGGAGCTTAAGTAAGCGCAAACCCATGTAAACGTGGGCTTTTAAACCAGAAAGTTGAAAGGATGGAAAAACTGCCCAAACAGCCAATAAACTAGAATTTCTGGGCCAGAAAATACTCCTGTTGTGGTAGACAGACTACCTAGTGCTTACCACTCCCATTGATAAGCTAGAAGGACTCCCTCCAACACAGAAAGCCTTGGGAGCTCAGAAGTGTACAAACAGTCCTGTATACAGCAAATCTGTATCTGGACTAGACTAGTTACAGGAAAGGCAGAAAAGAAGCACAAATGTGGGTTTTTAAATCAGAAAGTTGAAAGGGATGGAAACACTGCCCAAATGGCCAATAAACTACAATTTCTGGGCCAAAAAAACACTCCACTTGTGGTAGATAGGCTACCTAGTGCTTACTACTCCCAATGATAAGCTAGAAGGCTTCCCTCCAACACAGAAGGGCTTGGGGGGGTCAGAAGCTTGCAACCAGTCCTGGATACAGCAAATCTGTATCTGGACTAGACTAGTTACACGAAAGGCGGGAAACAAGCTTAGAACTTTTTTTACAGAAAAGCAGCTAAAACAGCAGAAAATACAATTCAACTGCAGTGCAAGCTAGCACACTTGAGTGTGTAGCAATATTAAAGCAAATACAATTTAAATAAATGCAACAAAATAAAAAAATGACTAAAAACAAGTGCAAAAAGCAGTAAATTAGGAAAAAAGTCAAAATGAACGCACTTAGAGTATCTCTTTCCCCTTCCTGATGCTCTTTCAGTCTGCAGGACACCAAAACTGTATCCACAGAGCTTAAACAAGTGCAAACCCATGTAAACGTGGGCTCTTAAACCAGAATAAAAGTGATGGAAAAACTGCCCAAATGGCCAATAAAGTATAATTTCTCGGCCAGAAACCACTCATCTTGTGGTAGATAGGCTACCTAGTTCTTACCACTCCCACTGATAAGCTAGAAGGCTTCCCTACCACATAGAAAGGTTTGAGGGCTCAGAAGCTTACAAACAGTCCTGGATGCAGCGAATCTGTATCTGGACTAGACTAGTTGCATGAAAGGTGGGAAACAAGCACAAACACTGGCTTTTAAACCAGAAAGTTGAAAGGGATGGAAAAACTGCCCAAACGGACAATAAACTTCAGTTTCAGTGCCAGAAACCACTCCTCTTGTGGTAGATAGGCTACCTAGTGCTTACCACTCCCACTGATTAGCTAGAAGGCTTCCCTCCAACACCGAAAGTCATGGGCGGCTCAGAAGCTTACAAACAGTTCTGGATACAGCAAATCTGTGTCTGGACTAGACTAGTTAGGGGAAAAGTGGGAAACAAGCTTAGAACTTTTTTTTGGCTTTTTTTTTTGTGTGTTTTGTTTTTTTTGTTTTTTTACAGAAAAGCAGCTAAAAGGGCAGTAAAAACAATCCAAGTGCAGTGCAAGCTAGCACACATGAGTGTGCAGCACTATTAAAGCAAATACAGTTTAAATAAATGCAATTAAATTAAAAAAACTAAAAACAAGTGCAGAAAGCAGTAAATTAGGAAAAATCAAAATGGAGGCACTTGGAATATCAGAAAACAATGCCAGCAGATATATAAATAATTCAGTCAAGCAAATATTAAGGCAGTGCAGAACTCTGAACAGTTAAAAAGTGCCAAAAATATGCTTATCAGTTCTATGTTTCCAGACTGTTTGAGAAGCACACTCAGTCAGAGCACAAGGAGATTCTAGCAATGGAAGTACAACACAGA